>NC_050533.1:18998648-19027348 GCF_002922805.2 Oryzias melastigma
ATACTAACTGAGCGCCATGTGCCTCTCAAAATCACTTCAGTAACCACAACTAGAATTGATTCATATATAAGTCTTTATTTGACCATTTTAAGAGTTTTATCTCAGCAATTTGTTTGACAAACAGTTGTGACATTTGATCACACAATTAGTTTTTGGAATATTTAACTATTTATCATATTGTTAACTGAATTTTTCTCTTAATGAATTTGGTTTTTGTTTTATTTATTCTAAATGATTACAAAAAATGTTGATCCACTTGTATTTTTTCTACCTTTTTTTGTATAATCCATTGCCTTAACAACCAAATCTGGACCAATAACTGCAAAATGTGTTTTTTATGTAGTTGACATTAATATATTGTCCAGAAAAAATTGTTTTGAAAAAAAAAAGACATCCACCGTACGTTTTGAATTCCTCATGTTCTATTAAATTTTCATGAATTTTTTATTTTCAGACACCAGTGGCTGGCTTCATCAAACCAGTCCAGCTGACCAATCAGAGCCAACCTGAGGCTTGCTTTTTTTTTTTCAGAAGCTGCTTACAACTGAAGCTCGTGGTTGTGCAGAAATGCTGTTAATATTCTGAAGCTAACACCTCTTCCCCGGCCACTTCACTGGAACTTGACGGATTACCTTCACACCTCTGAAAATCTTACCTCGCCGGAGTGATGCTGAGTGCTGTCCAGGATGTCTCTGCAGTGTGACATCACTGCTGGGCAGGCTTACAAGTGTAACACATATAATCTCCATCAGCTCGGAAGTTGTTACTTGGATACAAGTTCATCTGCTGCTGAGAGTTTGATTTCTTTGTGCAAAAAGTGCGTGGAATTTGAATTAAAAATGAATAAAATTCCTACTTAAAGTCATCCCAGCTTTGTACTGGGCTCCTTTGATCTACTGAAGCCCATTTTTTTCAAAGAATAAAAATGACCAACCAAAAGGTAAAATTCAGGAATTCCTACTTCAGAGTCACAAAGAAAGAATCTAAGCTATTCCATAGCTTATGGAGCCTGTGTTGCAGAACCACGGTCAAGGCAGCTGAAGCTGCAACTTTGGCTGTCGACCAGCCAAACGTCCCCCACAGCAAAGAGTGTGCTCTCAGATGGGGGATCAACCGGAGCGTTGGCATCCTCGCAACAGGACAGCTGACATGCCACAGGCTCCGCAATGCCGAAGCGTGAGTTGTCCGGTCTGCTCTGTGGGAACAATGCTCTTTAAAGTGCTTTTTAACCAAGATGCAAATGTATCTAAGCTGGAGTTCTTCTAACCGCTCGCACTGATGAGGTCATTATCACACTGCAGCAGGTCTTTCCCGTTCACTATTTTCATTTGTGCCGTTAGAGACTTTTTAACTGAAAGAAAAGCCTTCAGCCGGGAGGATATTTCTCATCTTGAACTGGAATCAAGTTTGTTTGGAGGCGTGTTACAGCAGGCGGCCATGATCTTTTTTTTTTTCATAAATAAAAGCAATCAAATCAAACAACATTCCATTCTTATTAGGATGTATTTGGTGTCAAAAAATGAGTTTGATTTGTGTTCTATCACTTGATTTTGCTTAGCTAATTAGCTAGCTATTATCATGCAATATTTACTGTATTTTACGCACACAGTAGAAGTCATATTAATCAATGAAATACAAATAAAGAACAAAAAAAAAAATCACACATGAGTTAGACTGGAGTGTAAAGCCTCGTTTTCCTTGAGTGGTCCAGTATGGTCTGTATTGTGAGCATTTCTTTTGTAAAATTGACCCATTAAACAGTACCGAACCGTACTTCTTGTGGGCCCCCATTGGTTGTTGGTCCGCTGTAGCCATCCGTTGATTGGCAGAAAATGATGATGACATTTGAAAGTGCCAATATAACGTTTCCAATGGTGGTATTCTTCTTAGCTGTCCGCAATCTTCGTCCAAACAACATAAAATTCCTGTTATACACGATTTTCAAAAAGTAAAGGAAGAAAAAGACGATTTGCTGGATGACCTCCATTGGTGTTGCTTTTCTGGTCACTGCACTATAATGAGAAGCTAGTGATATACACTATGCATACGCTGTGAAACAAACCACTCAGTGGGAGCGAAGCTTTAATGATTGGAAACGCTCGCCAGAATTAACTGGACCGTAACGTACCACTCATACTAAGACTGAACCAGACTGTTCAGTCGAAAAGATGCTTAAGTTACACTTTAAAGAAAAATAAATGGTTCGCTTCAGAACAACTCTGCTAAGACCTTCTAGCAGTTGTTAGTGGAAAAAAACAAATGTATGAGCCTGTTTACCTTTTTTAAAAAAAATCACATATCGGTTGCACCTGAGAATAAGCGTCATGAACATAATATTGTAAACTTTCAGAATCTATCCTGTAATTACCACATTTCAGTCGGTTTTCCAAGGCTTTGGAAGCCACAATCCCAAATATTTAAAGAGGAATCTTTTTATCCTGTTATGCGTTTCAATCAAAAACCTCTTTAGGATAAATCATCACTGTTTCCACATTTCTTTTGTTTAGGTTGGCTTTACTTGACATTGTTTGTGAACCTAAAATGACATTACAAAACGCTTCCCTGCTGGCTTTTGGCGCCGTTTCTTTTCTGTCACTCAATTTGGTAAATCTTGTTTACATTCCCCCCCTCATATCACCTTACTCTCAAGCACCCATCTGTTCTTTTTTATTTATTTTTCTACCACCTGCATGGCGAGCAAACCATTTGCCTGCGAGTGTTCCTATCAGATTCCCCGTATATGTGACAAAAGTAAATTTGCAGTGGCAGAGAAGAAGGAAGGCGGCAGGGGAGAGGTCGGAGGAGCTAATGATAGAATGTGGGCCAGATGCAGGCGCACCTCCTTGAGATGGAGGGTTACAGACCTCAATGTTGAAATAAATATGAGAATAGAAAGAGATGAGAGTGAGGGCGGCGGGGCGAGCAGGTGAAAAGCTTGTATCAAATCTGGCTCTTGGCTTATGTCACATTTAATTCCTGACCTCTCCTGTTTGTCTGCTGCAAAGTCCACAGAAGGCTTATCACGGCTTTCTTTTTTTTTCTGCGGCACCACATTTGTGGTGTCCAACTTTTCCAAAAAGGGCAATAAACAGCATAATTTATAAGTTTGTGGACAATCAATAAAAGCTGCTGGACTTGTTTAGAATATGAATAATGAATCAAATCTGAGTCAAAGCAGCAGCTTTTGTCAATAAAGCTTCATTGGGTTTCACTGATTCTGATGAGCTGAGTAAAAAGATTATTTAAAAAAAATACATAGAGCTGTTTTTATCCCTTGACTGAAGCTTTAGCTCTAATTTTTACATTCTTTCGACAACACTATACACAAGTGAAGTGCTTCTGCAGTCGATATAAATCAGCTGATGCTAAGAATCAGAACTCAGGTAGCAATCCAGTTCGGTTCACAAATCAAGCTAAAAAATTCTCAAATTTAACCACAATTCTTACTTTTTGATATAATATGTTTGTACAGTTGCTAAGTTTTTTATTAGATGTATTTATTAAAATGATGTTCCAAATCTAAATCATTTATACTTTTACTTGGAACAGGAGATCAGGATCAACAAAATTGGTAATAACACAAAGAATTAGAGAAGTTCAGCTTCTTTTTCACCAACTTTCTGGTTAACACTTCAACATCAGAGCTCCAGTGTCTATGTTCTTTTATTTACTGTACTTTTTAAAAAAAAATTAACACTATCAACATAATTCCAGTAAATGCAAAACAGTCTGTAAACCAAAAGAAACAAGTAACTATGATACAAAAATAAAAAACTGGTAGAAAGATAAATAATTTGTAACTTCTTAGCCTTTAAATAGAACAATAAAAACAGGTGAAAAGTAACTTGTCAAAAACAACAGCTGGGTCCTTTTTGCTGATACAGAAACATTTAAAAGAAGAGTGGAAATATCGATATCAAGATTGATATTATCCATATTTTGGATCGAACCACCCAGCACTGATTGCGAGTATCTGACATGTTACAACCCTAGCTTATACGGTTGTGCAGAAAAGCGACTTTGTGCCGTTATGCAACACTTTATTAACGTTACGTTTTCAAATTAGCTCTTTCATGCACGTCAGAATCACCAGATTTATGCTGATAGAGTAAACGGGTGAGTACTTACAGTACTTCAAAGATCGTGTGTTATTTAAATTTGTAGTGATAGCCAAATGAAGCTTCATGAAGCATTGAAGCCTTCAAGTGGTTCACTCCAGTGCAATGCTTCTTGAAGCTTTATTTGCTCTAATGGGACATCTACTGGAAGCAAACATATTGGTTAATATGAGGAACATAAATAAAGTTTATAAAACAATTAAGAAAGTTCTAAATCTATGTGCGTCAACAAATATTTATTTTTACCGCTTTTATTCATAGCCAAAAAAGTATTTTCTTCAGTGTTTTTTGCTGTCTGGTTTTTTGAAAGAAGAGAAAAATAGCTGTTAGGAAAAAGAGTTAATTAGGCATTATTTCCACCGTTTGCATTAATTTATGAGACGGCCACTTGTGCTCGGCTAGCTTAGCTGAAGGGGATACAACCACTAAGAATGCGCTGAAGTTAATAAATACCCTAATTCATTTGGAAAAAGAAAAAAAATTCTTTATTAAAGTTTAGCCGTGGGGTTAATTTCAGCCCATACATTTCTATTAGCGCTTTAGCCTCAAACACAAACCAAAAACATAATTGATTCAGAAATAAAAACCTGTAGAGACTTAGTTAAATCTAATCTCATGTATAAGTTATCTTTAAATCTAAAAACTCACATTAAAGATCCACAAAGTCGCTAATATGAACTGAAAATCAGAGAAAAGTTGAGCTTGTCAGCAGAGACAAAATGTGGTGTTGCCATGGTAACTCCCTTGCACTCCTGCATGTGTGCGCAGGAGGGAAAAACAGAGAATATGCTGAGGAATGACTTGTGGATAACAGAGACTAATGGCGATACATTCTAATGTGCAACAATAAATATGAAAACATCTCTGTTCATTGAGCTGCTCCAACATGTATGGCTATGCAGCAGCTCAGATTTCCTTCACTGCCTCAGACGATAAACATTACTATGAAGGGCTACTTTGTGCTTTAAAACCTATTTTTAATGTTCAGTCCTTGTGATAATAAATGTAAAGCTATGAAGAGTTTATGACCCTGTGCTCCACTCTTTCACTAATACATTTTTATAAACATTTTTTATTTTTTCTTGAGTTTGAATGAAAGCCTGATAAATCACCCCCCACCCCTCCATTGTGCTGAAAGCCTCCCCCCCATTTTGCATGGCGTCTCTTACAGGAGGGGGTCCTCCAGAGACCTGCCTGTTGCTGTGTTTTCTCGACTCTCGATTGGAGAGATGCGTGCCATTATGTGCTGTTGACATTGCTGAGAGCTAAGCGCTTTTATATATAGCACAGAGTGACACGCACTTTTTTGTGTTTCCTCATAGAAGTTCGGAACAATTTCTACTTCATTTTATCAGACAAATATATCAAGTACTTGAATAAAACGCTTCTTCGTGGCAATAGTCCGATCTGAATCAACTGACCTCAAACAATCGGTACCTGAAATGATCAGAGGAAATGCAAAATACTAGATAAGAAAGACTTGCAGGTGTATTCACTTCAATTTGCAGTTTATTATTTTGATATACAGAAGAATAGCTTTTGAATTTGTTTTGGATAATGCTAATTTGTGGACAGTAAAAGTTTGCATAAAGTGTAGCAGCAAGATTGATTTGCCACTGAGCTGTTTTCTAAACCAAAACGTGTTTGCAATGGCCAGGAGTTTACTGAAAACACTGGGTCTACATGTGTTGACACTGTGCTTGTACCAGAGTTGAATTGTTTGATATCTCAAACCTTTTTGGTTTTGTTTTTAAATATATATATTTTTTTATACTTGGAAACCATCAAATCAATGAAGTTGCATGATCTTATAGTATATCTGCACAGGATGGATATTATGAGATCTCAAACTAAAGAACTAAACAGGTTTTTAGTTGTTATATTTCTATAATCGATGATAGTTCCTTAACTGTTAAGAGTAAATCTTTGACTTCTGAAGGGGTACTTTACAATTGTCAGGATTCTGTGATCTTGTTTTGTTTTCCCTGCCAGTCTCACCATGTTCAGGTTAAATCACCCTTCAGGTGCGAAGTCTTGTTTTGGTGTACTCCTGCATTTCTGAGCGTTACCTCCTTTAGTCCTGTTTAGTCCTTCGCACCTGAAGGGTGATTTGACCTGAACATGGTGAGACTGACAGGGAAAACAAAACCAGATCACAGAATCCTGACAACAATAGAGTAACGGCTCGTATGCAATTGATGCCATCATTGAACACTAGACTCTTAATTTTGTAGGATTCCTGTAGCGCCTTGTATTCTTTACATAACACAAATGCTAAATGATCCATTTAAAGTCAAAAATAACCCTCAGAATGAGCTACAATTTCAACTAAGACTGTATTTTTTAAATAAAGACAAAACCCTCTTTTCCATGTGCACAAATAAATGGGCCAAACAAGGAAGGTTTGATTTGGCAGGCCACAATGCAGCTTAATATAAGCGGGTTAATAAGCAGTTCTTACACAGAGCAGCATGATTCAATTCAGCCAAGCAAAGTCCATTTATTTCCATTTTCCGTTCCCTCTTCTCTCCTATTTTCTGGCACAGTTAAGAACTCTCTACTTTGTTATCAACTGTGCGAGCAATCTCATTTGATCACCAGCAAATCCTAAACAAACAGCGCTCGCAAACTATTTGCATGTGCAAGCAATATTGTTCTCTTTATTAGGAATCTTAGTAAAATAGGCCCTGAGTGTGCACATTTCCAGTTTGGAAACTGCCTCCTTGCTCTTGTCTGCTTTTGTCTTCAGACCACGCACAGCTGCTCAGCCACCACGCACCACCTGCCAGCACAGCCTCTGTCCAACACTTGCCTGGACCGAGTTCCTCCTCAAGGAGGAGAAAAAAAAAGCCTTCGATGAGCATCAAGCTCTTCCCCTAAGTGGTCATAACTGGGTTTAAAAGTGAACCGAATGACTGTGGGATCCCAGAAGGCTGCTGGTTAGGGTTTGGTGCTCGCGCTACTTCATCCTTCAGCTTTTTCTTTATTAACAAGATATTGTTGCAGGATAATTCTTCCAACGTTTCCAAAAACTTACCGTTGCATTCACTATATCCTCTCATTATGACAGGTGGAAACGGATCATTAAGGATAACTAAATTCCTACAAAAAATAAACCCCCAGATGCCTTTGATCCAAACCTCCTTAAAGCGGCAAAAGAGAAATTCCTCATTTCCAGCAGATTCTGGCAAAATCTGCATCATCGCTATGAGCTGATCTGTGAACACAGAACAAATAACAGAAACATGCGAAGCTTAAGACTGCAGCTGTCAAGAAGCTGGGAGTGGAACTTCTTTAAAACAACAAACAGACAACAAGAAGCTCTGGTGAGATTGTATCGCTCATATCTCTCTCTTTTTTGTTTTTAATATAAAGCCCAAAGACTACTAAAGGATCGCCAGTATCAGAATTAGTCTTTCAAGCTAGGGTAAAGAACGTGATCTCCTCTGAAGGCTCAGGAAGCATGAAAATACGATGATCACAGCTCAGTTAGATGACTCCCACAAACCTGTAATTGTCAAGTCTCCAGAAACTCTTATTCAATACTCTGTTATAGTAATAATATTTATTACATGTAAAAAATAGCATGATAGTAACAGACAGCAAGGTGGTAAAAACAATGTACCCCAAGATGCTTAAAAGATGTTAAACAATTCCAATGACTTTTCAGTGGCAGTCTTGATTGAATCTTGATATGGGCTGATGGTGTTTGGAGTTCTACTGCTTTTCCCAATATTCCCACATCCAAGGTTCTTAGCTCCCGTCCCCAGCCGGATAGAATACAAGGTTGTGTCAGGAAGGGCCTTCGGTTTAAAACTCTCCGCCAAACCAAATGTGTGAATCAGTGAACGAGGATTCACTGTTTTTGCTCACATGCTTAAAGATGAACAGCACTCTTTTGGTGTTGGTTTCTTGCTTCCTAAACTTATTAGGAAAGTAGATTCAGTCACGTACTCTTTTGGTTCCAGGTAGGAACTGTTATGACCGAAAGAAGTTGCTGCATTCAGTTCCTTATTAAAGTACTTAGTTTCAGTGAAGGTCTATTTGTCTTAGGACATGTCAATCACTTTTACTCTCATCAGTACTTTGAAGTTCTAGCCAATCATTTTGCCTTTCCTGCAATAGTGGGCGGGCTCATTAAACCACGGGACGACCACAAGCACATACTTCCAAAATGCCAATGTCAAGCGCTTCCTGTTTCCTCCTGATAGGAATAAGTGACGTAGAATGCTCCATATTCAGACATAAACAAAACTTGCCCACGTGGAATGAGAGCGTGCGTATACAGTGCTCCCCTGTGTATCTGGGGTATCACGTAATTGCAGATATTTATTATTATTATTTTTTTGCATCCGAATGAGGTGCTGAGGTGTATATCCGCACAGTAGAGCCCCCTCCGGAGCGCAGAGGGGGAGTGGCTGACTGCTATACCCTCCTCCTCTCTCCATATCCCTGCATGGAGAAATGGCATCAGCTGACCGATGGAGTCCGAATTGCTTTTAAAATATAGTCCTATCTTATATTAACCCGAGGGTGAAAAATAAAAGTAGAAGACCATTTTCCTTTTGTTTTTTTTGAAATATATCTGCCGACATATGGAGTAAGTGAGTGAGCTCGAGAGCGAAAGTTACTGAAAACGTCACGTGCCCAAGCCTGAGTTCCTGATTGGCGGATGTGACGCAGCGACGTATCAAACTTCAGATATTTACATTTTGGCCTCACCGCCCAATTCAAGCCGCGTTGCTCAAAAAATAGCTTTGAATTTTGTAAATAAATATTATTATATGAGGTAATTTTTTTTTGCAGAGTATAAATTATTGTATTTGTTCACAAACTTACAATTTTTGTTTTAAATGAATACTGTTAGGAGTGTTGGGAGGTTGGCTGCTTTATTTCAACGGTAATATTGTTTTCTACTAACTTAATATTTCTATAATTAATGGAATGGGTCAATAGCATTAGGCTACTAATTATACTAGAGGGCTTCAGGAGCGTTTTTGTCTTCATTCCTTTGTTCCTCCAGGAACGTCACTCATCTCACTTCCAGCAAACCCCTCCCTCACTTTTTACCCTCCCCAATTAATTTTTGATGACAAAAAAAAAAAAAAAAAAAAAAATCCTGCCGAAAATAATAGCTGCTGGCAGCATTTGAGCGATTTTTGGCTCTGAAAAAGCCCAAGTGGGTCGAGCCCTTGTGTGTATTTCTGTGCACAAGAAAGAGCAAGGGAGCACGTGGAGGAGGAAGAGGAGGAGGAAGAGGAGGCACACCTGAGTGAAAAAAATAAATAAAATAGGCCCGCTCTGCTCTTGTGAATTTCCTGTGCTCCACAATCCCCCAATGGAGAAGAGGGGACAACTTGAGTTTGCTAAAACGGACGCCTGCAGCTGCAATTCTAAAAGGTTGTTTGATCCTTTTCTTCGTCAAGCTAAAAAACGTGTCTCCAGTAACAGCCGACTGAGCTTCATCACGAAGGTCCTGCTTTTTAGGACAAATCTGTATTCACAGTCAGGCTGTGGAGACAAAGTGAGTCACTGCTGCACAGATGCTGCAAAATCATTTCACCTCATCGTTTGGCGATCCTCCCCATTCTTCTATTTATCTTTAAATCTCTTTGTTTTTTTAAAGAACTTTCCCCAGGAGTTGAGTATTAACGCTTTTAGACTTTGTAATTCATTCAAGTGCGGGCGCTCGGTCTTTGATGCACTTTTAAAGCATCTTTTTTCTTTTTCTACAAAGCACGCATTTTAAAATCCTGGGATGCACCGCGTCTTTGCAGCTATTTTAAAAGCGGTGTCGTCTGTGAAGCACATTATTGCATCAGCGTTATCGAGCATTGGAAAGTCTCTGCTGTTTTTCTCGCCGTGTTGCCATTTTCTCCTTCATAGGATTAAAACGAATAATTAATAATTTTGTTAAAAAAAACATAAATGCTTCTTAAGTTGTCTTTCTTCTCCCCAAATTTGACTCTTAATTATTTTTTTTTCCTAGAAAGAGGTTGGAATGTGTTTTTATTTCGATTTTTTTCATGCTGAATAAAGTGAGAAGAGGACCTTTCCTTTCTTTCTAACGCACAAAGTGAACGTGGATGTCTTGAGCCATTTAAAACCCTGATGGTCTGAAGGCCAATTACTGCAATCTACACAGAAACCTGCTGGAAAGAGCATGAATTAAAGATGATACTCTCAAGAAATGATGTGAACGCGAGTGCAGGGCGCATCAGGGAGACGTTTCAGAAAACATTTTTGTCAAACATTTGCAAAACGGGTGTTTCTGCATGCTCCAAACAAACCAAGCCTGCTGTAAAATAATGTGAAGGAGGCACAGATATGTGTCACATGCTAAGCTTCACTTGCAGTCTCATGCATATGTCATTTTTTCTTGCAGCATACATGGAAAAACAGTAATTATATGTGAGGTCCTGACTTGTGGGGTGTAAACCGTGACTCCAATTAAAGAGACGTTTTGTTCATCAATTAAACAATTGGAAAAAAAAAAACAATTTACATGGTTATTTTAATTAAATAAAAAAGTTTGATGTGAATTTGTCAAGAAATGATGACATAAAAACAGCCTTGTTTAATTTAACATTTAAATGGCAAATCAAACCGTTTTTTTTTTTTGCACATTTTTTAAAGTGTTTTCAGTGGTCGTTTATTTATAATTATTATAAAAAAAATAAAATAAAAAAAATATGTGCTGTTTAAGTTTCAGCAGAGATGTGCGACCAAGCAACCCCGCCCCCACTTCCCATCTGCTTACATGCTCTCCTGCTATCTTGCCGTAACATAACATTAGCAGGGCTACAAAAATGGTGAAAAATATTCAAGTTATCCAGCCGTACATTTTAGAATCAGATTCCAGCTCATATGAGGAAAACAAAGACGTACATGGATCTATTTGTCTACAAGTATCAGAATGGAGCGTCCAATGTATTTTCTACATCACAAATACGCTCTTCTTTAAACTGATTTTTTTTTTCATCTGCTCACGACGATTTAAATGAGTAAATACTCAGAAATTATGTTTTGGCCTAAATTTTGTTATTATATGTTCTCCATCATGAGTAAAAAGTAACAAAAACAAGTTTAAACACAAATTTCTGACTGGGTCTTTAACAGGAGTCAAATATTTTTGGCTTTTTTTGTCTTTAACACGACAGAGTATTAAGGCCAGTGTGCAGACAAACAATGTTTTCTTAATTTACCACTTTAAATCTTCATAAGATAAAAAAAAAAATCATAAGATAAATTACAATAACAAAGTTGTATATTTATGATTTAAAAAGTCAAAGGCGACATTTCTGACTTTGTTTCTCACAAATTACGAGAAACAAAGTCATAAACTGATCAAAAAAGTCAGAAATTTACCCAAAAAAGCATACATTTAAAAGAGAAAAATAATAATTTACGAGAAAAGTCATAAGTGAACAAATACAATTATAAATCTCTAAGAAGGATTTTTTTACATTTACAAGAAAAAAAAAAATCATAAATTTGCAAGAAAAAAGTTATGAATTTACAAAAAAAAACATACATTTAGAAGAGAATTGTCATAATCTAAGAGAAAAAAAACTCACACATTTTAAGAAAAAGTCATGCATTTACAGAAAAAAAATAAAATTCAAGAACAAAATAAAAAATTGACAGGAAAAAAAAACTATAAAAAACATTGTAAATCTGAAGAAAAATGTTGCAAATTTGCAAAAAAAACCCAGTACATTTAACAGAGAAAAGTCATACATTTACAAGATAAAAAATCATATTTATGAAAAAGAACACCCAAGTGGTGTGTTTAAACAAGTAAATCTATACTTCTAAATGTTTTGTTTGTTTTTGTAGTGTTTTGAGATTTAATCCTGATCCAGCTATTAACTGTTGACCTTTACAGGGTCTGTGCCCAAAATATATACTTTTAAAAATGTTCTCTATGATTGATATTTTTCATAAACATAATTACTTCTTTCTATTTTGTCTTTTTTAGATTATTATCCATACTATTTGTATATTATGCTCTTGTATAATATAATTGTAGTAACTATTAGAAATGTTAAATCTATAGTTTGCATCATGTAGATTTTATTCGGATTATTTACATGTTTGAAACTAATTTAAATTAAAAAAAAAGAGAAAATATAGTGGGAATAGGTTGCAGCAACACAGAACTGGATAAAACAAGACTTTTATTTACTGTCAGAGCAAATAGATGTACACTCTTTTACGCTTTCTAGCTGGTTTTGAGAAAATTACAGGTTCCCTAACAAAAGCAGAAAAATATTTACCCTTCAGTGTTGTTTACCTTTTGAATAATCAAATGAATTTTGTGCTGCATCTGTTGCTCAATGAAGAAGAAATATTATTAAAGTATAATGTGTAAATGGCAGGTGGCAGGCACAGGAAGTGTACTTTGTGACATGAAAATTACACTTTTTTTTTTTTTTTTTGCACCATCTGTATTTAACTAGATACTATGCGAGACTTTTTATTAGTCAGACGTGTGTAAATGTAACCATGGAGGTACCGGTTTATTACAGCCAGTGCTCCTCTGCTGTTTTATTATCTTTCATACAGTCAATCCAGCTGATTAGCCCGGTGTGGGAGGTTGGTGCTCACAGGAAACATTTGTGATTCATGAGATTCGGCTTCAGTCATTTTTGTCTCCCTTTTTTTGCTTTTAATTACAACTGGAATTATTCATTTCTTCAGTTGTGTTTTCCAATATCAAACGCTGTTGTACTTTGATGAAATGGAGGCACAGAAATGAGGAAAAAAATCACCACCACAAGTCTGTATTTAGTGCGATTTGACCATTTACATTTAATTTTAGATAAATAATCTCATGTCACCCAAAGAATACTGATCGGGTGGGAACATAAACATATATTACATATTATTAGGTGCCAACCAAAAACAAAAAACTCTTAATTATTTATCAAAAAATAAAGAAAGCTGATTTAATGCAGCAGATTTCGGAGTTTAAAGGTGAAGCAGTGAAAATGCTAAAGACAAAGCAGGTCAAAGTTCTGCTGAACTTCACAGCAAAATATTCTAATTTAGTGGCCTGATAGATCAGAGTGACGTGTACAAAGATCGACTTTGTGGCGATGAGCGGTGAAATACCTGTTTACTTTCGCCTCTAATTGTTAAAACTTCTTTACCAATTCCAACTAAATTCCAGCTAAAATGTAGACACATTATGTTCCAATTTTTGTCTATGTGAGACTCAGGCTTCTAAGAAAATCACCCGTTTAAATGCTGAATAACTGCTGTGTGTTTTAAGCAGCTCTAATCCATTTAAAGTCTTTAGGGACTAAAATAATCTTAGTTTTGGCAGCTGATTAACTTTTAGCACACACTTGTTTTTTTTGTATAGAGTGGAACGAGTAAGACGTTAAAACCAGAATTTAAGAATATATGTGTGAGGCTGAAACAAGGAGCGTTTTTACATTTATAACTGTAATTAATGAAGTTAAAGCGGATTAGCATAAAGTTAGCATTTTAGATAAAGGTGACAGGAACACTGCTGGACCACAGCCATGCTAAAGTACCATTGGATAATCAAAGGTGGGCGGGGCTTTTATACAGGAGCTGCAGAGCATGATGACTTCTGAAATGATGTGGGACTTACATCAATTGACCAATCAAAAAAATGTAACTGTAATACCTCGTTCCAGCCTGTAGGGGGCAGCACACGGACAGTTTTTGAATATAATTTCAGAAATAAAGTGTCTGTTTATGGAAACGAGGCTTTAGATGTTGACGTAGAAATGGGGCGGAGCTAAAGAAGGGGCAAGGGGATAGGTGGAAAACAAAAAAAATGGACACTTCCAATTTTTATAATGGACACCCCACAATGTAAGAGGGAGTAGAGCAGCCTCGTTTGAAACATTTCCTATCACAAGAAGCTGCAAAATAGAAGCTTCAAGTTCTTGATCGTTGTTGAGGTAGTTACATTCTACAGACGCAGCATGCTCTTTGGCATGCAGATATTTTGGAACATCTATAACCAGTGTGTTCACAGCAGGAAAAAGCCAGAGAAAGTGTTTGTGTCAAACTAGACACTATCGTGAAAACTACAATGTTGTGGGCCAAAAAAAAAAAAAACAGCCACAGAAAATGGATCGAGTAATGGATATTCAAATTACACTAAAACTTTAGGGGGCATTTTGTTTTTGAGAACCACTCAGAATATTTCCCAGAGTAGCCATAAAAATTCAAAACCGGAGAAAGTAGAAGATGTAATAAGTAACCATGATGCCTTGTTGAAAGGCATCTGTAACAAGGTCACTGGAAACTACACACTTTAAACTTTCTTTCTTTTTAATAAATCTTGCTCATGTTGTGCATTCTTATGAGAACTGCCAGTCATCCAGGTCAGGTTTACAAGCTAACTTTATATTTTTTAAAGTAATAAAATCTATGTTTTGATGATTATTTGTTTAATCCATGCATGTTAAGCCGTACCGTTGTGCTATATTCCTGCGCCGCTTTGCCAAAACTTCCTGCCACCCTTCAGGAAGGTAAAGCTTCTTAGATCTGCCACTGCGATTCTGTGATTAATGCATTTATTCAGAGCATAATTTAAAATACAGGTACCTGGACATCCAACATATTCTCATACCAGAGTTGTCACATATTGACGTTGGTAAAGGTCCCTTCCGCGTCACTTTTTGACGTTTTGGGTGTCCCCAACTCGTCATTTTTTGACGTACTGGCTGTTCATAAAAACAATTGTCCACAACCCCCGGGACGTGGTATGTATGTGGTCCTCGGGATGCATCCAGTTCCGGTACCCTAACCTTAACCTGGTACTGGTTCGGGTCCCGTACTGCATCTGGTTCAGTGTCAGGTTAGGATTAGGGTGACAATACCTTGTTTGGGGACCGCTGCGCTTTGAGTCGCGATACTGGACCGGTTCTGGTTTGTGGCTCAGATGTTGGGAACCCCTTAAATAATGGGAACAGCCAGTACGTCAAAAACGACAAGTTGGGGACACTCAAAACGTCAAAAAGTGACGGGAAGGGGCCATAACCAAAAAAATTCCTGGTTGCATTTTATGCCTATTTTACATAGTTTACGTGCAATTATTACGTAACTCTTACACAATTGTGCGTGATTTTTGTTAAATGCAATTTTGTGGACTTTCACGACCATTTCACATATATTTAACAGTATTTTCACACATTTACCAATGATGCACGACTTTTAAATTGCATATCCAACTCACATATAGCACAAAGGCTATTCATGTATGACCAATTTTCACTCATGCAATATGCACAAATTTCTGTAGTGGCACAGGTTTTTACGAGAAAATGGTTAAATCCCTGTAGGTCTATTGCCCTTCTACTTTCATCATTTAATGAATAGAGTTTGGCAAAATCTTGATTTTCTATTCATAATCTTGTAAATTTTCAAGTCAGTTTAAAAATACCAAGTTTGAAAAAAATATAAACCCATTTTGTTAATGTAATGCAAATTAATCTGTTGAGAATTAGTCTTAAATCACATTTAAGAGCACTTTCTAAAAACATCAAATATTACTATTTTAGAATAAAATTGAGTGCAATTAAGCTTTGCTGTTTTATTTAAATGAAACTGAGCCTCTGTTTTAATTTCCATTATTTACTTGTCAAGATTTATTGCCTGTGTTTGTTTATCATCTACACTCCAAAGCTAGACTCAGAAATTAATTTATTTTCACTCTATTGTCATCGTCAACTTCCATTGACATTTCTAATGCATGTTTTTTATTAAACTTTTAGCATAATTTCTTTGTTAGAGCCAGAAACCTGTCATTCTTCGTCCTCGTGGAGACTTGTAAAGACCAGGAGCCACAGCTCTACAGCTCTACCTGCTCCTGACAGAAAAAGGAGTGAAAAGGGAAAAGATCTGGAGAAGAACTTTCTCCTGAAGTGTTAAGATTGTGAATCATAAGTAGCTCACAGTACGTGGAGTACTGAGAAGGCTCTGGCATCAAAAGATTTTTTTTAGATGAATACAACTGTCAAGTAAAAAAAACACACAAAAAAACATTTATAAATTATTCATTCATTCATTTTTTTTTAAACCATTTATAAATTAAAAATAAAATCATTTAGTAAAAGGACAGTTAAGTTCTTTCAAACTCAGACTTCAGAGTGACCAATATTTGCTCTGAACTACAAGACACACAGATAGAAGACTTAATTTATTCAAAAAGCAATAGTGTGCTTTATATATGGATTCATATAGATTATATGGATTCCTTTTGTTGTCGTTGCTTTTATTCTATTGTGTTTTGTTATTTTCTATTGTCGTTCACCAGCTTATCCTGTCAGGGATCACCACAGTGAATCATCTTTCACTGACTCACACAGGTGGTTATACAGAGAGTGTTACGCTGGATGCTTCTCCTGACATAATCTTGTATTTCTAAAGGTACAGAGAGACCAGGTTATAGAGCAGCATGAAGGGTCTGATCTAAGGACAATCACTGGATTTTAGCTCATTAGCCGCCCTGGGAACTGAACCAGGTCCTACACCAGCCACCTGAGGTATCCAGCCACCTCTAAGTATAATGTGATTTCCAATAGATCTGAAAAAATAGTCATTCACAAACATCAGGTCAAATACTTTTTATTTAACATACTTGCTCAAAATTGTGCATTGTAAAAAGAAAATAGTTGAAATAGTATTTCATCTATGTTTGTTTAAAAACCAAAAGGACTTCATTTGTTGTTTCTTCATAATAACAACAATAGGATTGGATACATTAGAACAAACTATCCTAAATATTTCCAAGAACTTCACAACTATTAATAATAATAAAAAAAAATAGGTGTAAGGTTTTGGCTTCATTTTTTGTTACATTTTAAGACAGAACCTGAGTAACTTGCAATTAGTTCATTCTGTGATGATGCTTTTATTGCATGAAAAATTACTTACATTAGTTTGCTATTTATAGTGATTTACATTTTCTGACAGCATCCTTCTTCATTTTCACCTCCAGTAAATGCAGCGGTGATCAGCTGTAATATTAAAACTTGTTCATATTTCATATTGACATTTGGCAGAACAGAAAGTAAGTCTGAGTATAATCTGACCTTGTTTGGTTATTATTCAATAAACTGAAATCATCAATCGATCTTTATTTATTAAAAGCACTTTTCATGTGTTGCAGCTCAGAGCGCTTTCCAATTCAAAACAAACATAAAATACAAAAAGGAGAAAAATTCAAACCAACACGCGTGCCAACGGCCCCTGGTCTAGAGTCACAATCAGAATCATGTCCATCAAAGATCATCTCTGATACACAGAAACCTGCAGAAGTAGCTCTCACACCAGCACCACATACTATACATCCCTACTACACAGACTTTTATCCTCAACGCAGTGTGGACGCATGAAAAAAAAAAAAAAAAAAGTTTTCAGCTTCAGTTTTTTATGCTTCCAATGACTCCAGAGATCCTGAACAAACCATGATGTGCAACTTCTCAACCTACTCAGCATCTCTCATGTCATAATCAGTATGCGAACTGTGCAGTATGCTAATCTACAACAGGGGGTCAGGACCTCCCAGACAATTTGTGTGGGTTGCTGTATTGTTGCGTTGGAAGGATTAAAATATCTAGTCTAGACAATGGATAATGAATTACGTCAGCCGGTACCAATGATGAAATTGTTCTAAGCAGGTTTTTGCCATACGGCGTCTGTGGATGCGGTAAAGTCTGCGACCCTAAAAGGATGAGAACGGCTCTGGTAAGACGTTGAAACAAGAGTGTTCCCCGATGTTCACGCCGGAGAAGACAAACAATGGAAGGTTGAACGGTTGGAGGTGCGTGAAAGGAGGGAGGGGCGGAGGCAATTTCACCTTTCCACTATCTGCTTTCCTACCCCCCCCACTCCCCCTTACCCCCTCCTCCTCCACACACACTCTTAATGAGGGATAGTTTTCTCCTCGCCTCTCATCTCTCTCCTCTCTACCCTGCGTTCCTCAACATCTCTAGGGAACAAACACACCCTTGACAGGTTGCCATGGAAACGCCTCACACACTTCGGCTGGCAGACGCACGCTCACACTGTCTCTCGATCTTGCAGCGGCAGAGCCAGCATCCTCTCCTCTCCTCCATTAGCATCCCTCTCGCTTGGAGACAGCAAGGAGACCAAAACCCAAAGGTAACGTTGACCCCTCCCTCCCTCCCTTCCTGCCTCCACCTGAATGCATCTGTCACCGGAGAAGTTCCGCCAAAAAAAAAGAAAAAAAATCCTACTTTTTTTTTTTTTTTTAACCTACAGTTGCTTCAATCTTTATTGTTCGCTTCCGTCCACAAATACATTTCCTCCAATTTCCCCCTGAACTTTGCTCCTCATTATAAAGATAAGAAGGGCCAGATTAAATTTGCACACAATTACCATAGCCGTGCCACACTCAATTAATGCGCACGGAAGTCAGAGGCAGAACAGACAGGAGCCAGAGAGTCCCTCTGCCGGAGAATAACTCGTTTAGAATTCAGCCCCATTTCTCATACTTAAGGTCGGGACAGCAGTGCACAAAGTTTTTTTTTTACACACATAAAAGCAAACTTCCATGCTATTATTGCCCTCCTTCAGGCTTTTAGAGATCCGGTGGTGGAGAGTGGTGGGAGGGATGATAAAAAACAAAAATGGAAAATGCACTTTTGTCCCTTAGCTGCAGGGCCACTTTGACCCACAGCAGAGCTCCAGCTGCCAACTTCACAAAGAGCATGTGTCATCCCTGCTGTGAGGCTCAGGGAGCGCTTTATCTATCCACCCTGTGAAGAGTGTTCCTGTCATCCAGATGGAATCTGTTGGTTGCAACAGTGCGATGTGGAAACAGCATCAACAGGCCGGATTCGGTTTGACTCTTTTATAATAAAAAACATATATATTTATATATTTTTTTCATCCTCATGAAATCCACCTCAAAACACAGATTTTATCTCCAAATGATCCTTTTTCTTTAAGAGAATTCCAATTAAATCCCATTTTCTCCTTGAATATCATCCCCCCTATTATATTAGGGACTCCCCTTATATTCAAATAATTAAAAAATCGCTTTATGTTAATGAGTTAAACATTTTTAGAGGAGATATAGTGGAGTTTAAACATTATTTGGTCTTAAAGCATGATAAAGTCTTACCTTTCACCTGCACATCTACATGCCAAAATCCACCTTCAGGTTCTCATCCCTGTAGGAGTCCGCGGCGCGCACTCTGGCGACGCACTTGCTCAGACTGTCAATGCAATCCTCGGAGTTTGTCTGCTTCTCGTGGGAAAAAAGAAAAGAAAAGAAAAAAAGGGAAAGATAAACTATAAAAAAAGGAAAAGAGAACCGTTTTCCTAACAGTCTCTTGTCCTTCCCTCTCTTTTGAATTCCTAATCCCCCATCAGCACCACCACCGGTTTGCAGGCAGCTCGTGCGCGGAGTTGAACAAGGTGTGGGCACCGCGCTCTGGATGACAGCGAGAGGCGAGGACGAGGAGGGAGATGTGGACAGAGATGCGTCAAGCCCTCAGCTGCGGCTTCATAGGCTGGGAGTCTGCCTTCAGAGTAAGAGCCTGACATCAGCTCACTGTGAGGGCTGAGTAACAGTTTGTCCATTTCTGATTTATAGCACCAAACCCTGTAGAATTTAGGGGGGGAGTGAATTCGGAATTTTGGAGACACTGAGATAACATAATCCTATAATGTTTATATTGATGTCAAATAAAGCAGTAAGTTGCAATAATGGATTTGTTTTATTTGAGAACCTTTTTGACAGTCACTTATAAATAAACATTTTGTTATTTTATTGGATATAATATTATGTCAGCTACAAAAAAAAATAAAAAAAAAGATTGTGTGTGTGATTAAAGACCCACTCCGATAAAAATTGTGTTTTTAACATACATTTTTTCTGATAATGAGGGACATATATGAAGAAAATTAAGCCTAAAATTGCATTTCTGAGTATTTCTTTATTCAAATATTTGTGAATCATGAGCTGATGTAAAAATTACATTTGAAAAAGTTTGTATTTGTGACATAGAAGCTACATTCAGCATGCAGGCACATACTCCTTTTGCTTCGCTCCATTCGGATGCATCTACTTGTAGTCGACTAGATCCATATGTCTTTGTTTTCATAGTCCGAGCTGGAATCTGGCTCAAAACTGCACAGCTGGCTAGCTAGTTTTAAGATTGATTTTCATCTTAGAAGGGCATTACAATGTACTTTAAGAAATCTTGACAGATCCTACTGATTCCTTTGGCATTTTTTTTTTCACTTATGTCAAGAGGAACACGTTACATTCCATATTTTTTTAAGTCCCTCTCCAACTGTATTTTTTTCTATTGTAATATCAATCCTAGTGATCTTTTAATTATGATTACTTTTTAGCCAAAAATCCAAAAGCCTTTTTTAAGACATGTTTTATACACAGTGGCAGCTAGATTGTGGGCTGAGAATTCTGTTTCCACACTCGCGTGTGAGCTTATAGCCTCGAGCTAACGCTAGCGGCACAAAAATAATGGCGAACAATATTGGATCAATCCAGTTGTACAGTTTTGAGCCAGAATCGCTCATCATGTGTGACACACCTAAGTGTGAATGAGTGCACAGGGAAAGGAGTATTTAGCCACGCCCATTTCAGTAGCTGCATCATTAGTCTGAGCTTTTTCAAGCATCTGGTTTTCTGATCCAATGCGATTTGAATGAAGAAATACTCATAAACGCGGTTTTAATTGTAAATTCTTACATATAGGTCCTCTACCATGAGAAAAATGCTACAAGAACATGTTGCAAACACACACACACACACAAACATTCTCTCACATATAGCTCAGTCCTTCAGCAAGCTGTGAGCAGTTTTAATTGATGCCTATTGATGTAAATTTGCATCTACTTGAAGCAAAAACATATGAGAATTTTTTTAATGGATTCAATGGAAAACTAAAGGAAAACTAAGGACTAAATTAAAAAGATTTGTTCAATTTATTTTTATTTTATTGTAAAGTATGTTTATTGTATTTTTATAATTAGAATGTTGTGTTTTTGTATTTATTTTAAAGTCGTTAAAGTGGACTTTTTCTTTTTTTTATAACTATATATGAACTATATATCCGGAAGGGACAAAGCGGTCAAGAAGATGGATGGATGGATGGATGAACTATATATGTCGCTTTTCTCTGGATTTACTTCCTGTCAGGATTTACTGTTCTGCTGGCTCTAAATCCTGTTTATTTTTAAAAGTTTTGCTATAGGCGTAGAGCTCAGTAAATATAACTTCATGATGCTTTACAGTTCAGCTTAACTGAATGGTACCTGTTGCAGCCTATGACACATAACAGGCATCCATCCAAGTGTAAATAACCATAAAAAGATAATCCAGTATTTAGCGAATGTGACTCTAAACTAAATGGAAGAACACTGAGATTCTTTGCATGTTTATGTTTCTCCAGATCCTTCTGGCCATCAAGGTCTCATGTGACCACAATGACTTAGTCTTCTTTTTTTCCTTGCAGAGACATGCTTGTTTTTGTAGTCTGTGAGAGATGTGTCTTTGTTCCAGCGACACAGACACACAGGGATCTGCTGCTGCATGTGCTTACTGTGCCGTCTTTGATCAACGTTCTTCCGTGCGCGGAATACATCATTACATCGCATTTGGTGTTTAGAAAAAGTACACACAAATATACCAAGTATACACATCTGAGCACTGCCTTCATGAATACGTGTGCAGGTATGTTTAATGTATGAAACATACATCATATATGTGGATGCGTGTGCGCATATCCTCCTGGATATCAGTAATGCAAACTTATCCTCTGTAGAGAATATTTCTGCACCCGAGTATCACCTGGACACTGCATACTCCTGAATTACTGTTTTTAGGTTTTTTTTTTTTTTTTGGACTAACTTGCTCTGGAGTGTAAGCTGCAAGAGCCAAAAAATGCAAACTAAAGGAAAAAATAAAGTATACAAGTGACTAGTAACACTTTGGGGATGAATTTCTTTAAAACAAGAACAACAAGAATTGACATCTTGAAAGGCAAATCATATTAATGGAATAGATAATAATACACCGCATATATGCACACTTCACTACCGAAACACAATTATGCTTATTTAGTGTCAAGAAACACAGGAGGATAGTAGAGTAGCAGAACAACAGAAGAATTTCTTCTTCTCTGTTGCTACTGTCAGCAGCAAGTACTGATACACAGTGCCTACAGTGCCCTCTAGTGGTTGTTGCATATAAGTCACACCCACAAAAATCATGACATATACTCTAAAAAATCAATTTTTTGGAATCTCCAGAGGAGGTTTGGGGCTTTTTATTGATGCCAAATATAAAGGGGTGGGGCTCTGGGAATTATAGTTTTTGAAGGGATTAATAACTAATTTGATTGGACAAAATTGTTTGTCTCTAATAGTCAGTAACTTGTGTGCAGTTTTAACTCCATAAGTGTGTGTTTTTGTCCAATTCTATTAATGCTAATATGTGTGCTGATCTGGTCTTTCCTGGTGAGTGATAGTGTGTGGACACAAATGGCAAACGTTTGAAATTTTTTTTAGACCATTTCCTTTTGAGATTAGTACTTTACGTTTGTTCTGCTTTAAATTTAGTCAGAAACCATAATCTTTTGCAGATTCTTTTACTGGTTTGTAAATGTTTTGAGTGTTTTCAGATCTCCTGGTGTTGGTCTGTTCACAATTCCAAGTGTCCATCTACCCTGGTGTATTTACAAGAGGAAAAAAAAGATTTTTTTTAATGTTTTTTTTAATTTTTAAATTGATCTGTATTTTCTAAGTAGCCTCGTCTTGTGCTTTTATTAAACCAGTTTCCCATAAGCCCTGCTCTGTGGTGCACGCTCTTGCTCTTCAGTGATTTATGGCATTTCTGTTTCGTGCCAGTGGGTGTTGTGCACTACTTTTTATGAGCGCTTAAGAGTTTAGGTTCCAATCATGCCCATTGGTCAGAGACTATTGTTGTCAGGAGAAAATCTACTGTGAACATTTTCCCTCCAAAATAGAAACAAAATGGAACCCCCTGGAGCATTTTTCAGCTCTTTCCTCATCCTTAATGTTTTTTTATTAAATAAAATCAAAGACAGTTGCATGGATATTTTCCATTGTCATGATGTGATTCAATAAAAATAAAGGAAAAAGAGAACACAGAAGTGGAGCCCACAGGAAGGCGTTTATGCTACTAGCTAGTCCTTTCTCAGGTCACAGTTCAAGAGACCAAAGTTGGTTGCAGCATTTAGCAGCATGTAAACACTGAACAACAGAATTACATACATCCAGTGTTCATGTTCTTTACATTTACTGTAACTTTTAAACCGTTAACATGATAAACCATCAGATTCTAAGGGAGGAAAGCGTCATGAGCCGCTATCTTGACCTCCATCTTTACAAAAGTCCGCCATTTTCAATTTTACCATTAATAAGTAATTGTAAAAGAGAGGGTCTAAGGGTGCATTCATGCCAAATTTGGTCCTTGACCACAAAATGCACAATTTGTCTGAACTATCAACCTTTACCAGCTCCACCATTGAGGTTGATATTTAAATTCTTCCATTTCTGTTCATATTTGGTCATTTTATATCAATGAGAAGACCTTATTAAGCTAAGTCATGGTTCCTGTGAGAAGTTTGACATTACTGTTTGTGATGTTTGGCAAGTTGTGTAGAAATGTTTGCAGAAACTCTGGTGTCATAGGGATTATGTACCACGTCTTCACAGATGAGACAGTTTTGCTAAAGCATCTGCTGCTGTATATTCTGGCTCACAGCTCCAGCGTGCCTCCTCTCTCCTCGGGGTGCATTTTTTGGAATTGAAACATCAGTCAAAATATTTAGCTGAGCTCAGTTTCTAGGTCATGGACAGACGGGTGGAGGAGTTAAGGAAGCCGCATGTAAACGGGAGAGATTAGCCTCTTCTGCTGCTCCTTATCTCTATTAGCAACCTTTTTATTTTTACAAAAGCTTTTCTCACAGGTGAGTGAAGCTCAACCACATCAGGAGTGAAACTTTCAATGCATATCCTTAAAACTAATATTTTTGAGCTGTATTTATTTGAAACACTAGAAATTATTGCC
The DNA here is from genome assembly GCF_002922805.2 of Oryzias melastigma. Lineage (NCBI taxonomy): Eukaryota > Metazoa > Chordata > Actinopteri > Beloniformes > Adrianichthyidae > Oryzias > Oryzias melastigma. The sequence continues at coordinate 19,022,847 of NC_050533.1, forward strand.
CATTATTCAGTTTCTAATGATACATTTGTCTGTAAAATACAATTCAGAGCGAATGACTCAAATGAATCATGGATCAATAGATATATATGAGGTGTAGCTCAGTAAAAACTAAATAGTTTCATTCTGTTTGTAACTGTCTAGATCAGGATTTCTCCTTGATGTTCCAAACTCAGCACTCACCATCCTGACCTGTACAGTGCATTGAATCGTCATGGAAACTCATCATGTCGCGGTGCTGATGAGTTTGTGCTGGAACTTGCCAGCTGAGGGCAGCAATTTGCATGTCCTGCATTTGTTCTGCAACCCTGGAAAAACGTGTTTGTCAAGCTCAGATTTAAAGTAAACAGGTAGCATTGTTTTTAAGAAAACATTTGAAGTTTTAAGTCTGCATTTTGGCAACACACAAACCTCATCTCTAATGAAATTCCCTTTTAACTGTCATCTAACAATGTGACGATTTTGTGAGAAATAAACCGGGACAGAAAGGCTGAGGAGCTGTGAAGGAAACTTTAATTATCTGCAACAGGAGAAACTGAGAATTTAGCTGGGAATGCCTAAGATTTTACATTTTGCACAATTCTATTGCATCAGTGCACCCAACCACAATATTTAACATTTAGTCTTTAAATTGCACATAATCAAGCGTGGCTTTTAGAAGATAATCCTTCCGATTCATAGTCTTTGTGGGTTTGATTCAGAAACTGGTAAGTCATGTATGTAAAGGCCGTGACATCATACGTATGAAAAATTGACAGTAAAAAAAAAAAAAATGACAATGGATAGAGTACTTTTTTATTCATTTACTATTTATACAAAAGAAAAGCCAAATCAACGATGTTTCTTTGTGATTTTTGTCTGCCATCATCCTTTCACTATCAAATACAAACATGACAACATTGGAATAGAGTACACTTTTATTTCCTGATCTATACATGCAAATACAGGTCTATACTTTTGACTCTGAACAATAGTGTGCAGCAGAAAATAAGAAATTATGTTTTAAGCTCATTCTTATAATAATCCACTCTGATCAATAGATTCAACATTTTACCATCATTTTGCTGCTGTAAATTAGGTATCTAATCCTGTTCCTAGTGGAAACTGTTTGGATCCAAAATGATTTGAATAAAGTTATACTTAGAAACAGTTTTAATCTTAAATACTTTTTTTGTCCTTGTCACAATGTGTAGAGTGGCCTGGTTAACAAATGAGGCAGACATCCTCTATAGTTCGAGATCAGAATGTTTTTCATTCACAGCTGCACACAAACTCCTTCCCTCTTCCAGCCTCCATTTACACTGAACTTCTTCCCTTTTATAGACCCTAACTGGCTAGCCACGCCCAGGAAGGAAGCCACCGTAACCAAACAAAAAACAGACAAAAGACAGAAGTGTCTTGGAAACGATACTTTTAAAGTCTTGTAAATAAAAACAGACATAAATAAGCAAACATCTAAAATCAATACAAATCTAAACCTTCTCACTTCCTAAGCCCCACCCTTAAACAGGAAGTCACGACCTTGGCCACTATTTTGCCGTTTGGGCACCAGGAAGAGGAAGTGAGACATCACAAAATCAAGTTTAAACGTGGAGTTTGTTTTGCTCCTATGACATGTCTAAAAGTGCTGAGCTTATAACAAACAGGTGATCACAGTCCTCAATCATGAGGAAAAACTGTACAAAAACATATTAAAAACACCAAAAAACAAGATTTTTATTGGAGTGGGTCTTTAGTACAGCTCCACTGATAACAATCTTTCAACTCTTCAACAATTGAGGCAAATAATGTAATTCTGATACCGATGTGACTACTTTACAGTAATGTGCTTATACATAATCAACATAAATAAGTTAATTCTGTCACTGAGAAACACAGTTTTGTGCCAATATGCAACACTTTATGTTACTAATGTGCATATTGGTGCAAAGACAAAAATGCAAAGTCGTTTTGTCGACCATGTCAGCGGTAAGAGTACATGTCACAGATAACATGTTATTTAGCGACATCTACAATAAAGAGTCAATTCAAAGAAACTCTGAAGCTATGTTTACTCCGCCCTCTATAACGTACATTCAAACAGCCTCCTCCAATGAAAAGTCTACACAGGTGTGTATGAACGTTTCGGGTTTCTGCGTTCAAAACGTTTGTGTTTGTGTGAGTCTAACTACGTTTAATCACCTTCCAGGCAGAAGGAGGCGGGAGCCTGGGAGAATAAACCCTAAAATATTCAAAAATTATAACAAGACCCAACCCAAACCGTTTGTGTCGTTGTTTTCATGAGGAAACACGCTGGATTTGCACTTCAGGAAGAGTTTTATCAACATTTCACTGAGTTGAAGTCTAATTTTCACCCCGTCTATTTTTCACACGTCTCCCATCTCTGTTATAAATGCGTGAGCTGACGGTGTTTGAGTGAACCAACCGCATTCTGGATCTCCATGGAAACTTTGATTGTTCCAATTTTTATGTTTAAACGCAGTGCAGATTGGTTATCATGGTGGCCCTGGAGTGCAAATAACACCAAGAAATCATTGAAAAAAGAAAACAATAAAAAAAAAAACAGCATTTTACAAATCAAAGCAAAATTCCATGAACTGAAATGTAACAAAAAAGGAGACAAAATAAAAAGGAAATATTTTAGAAAACAAAAGTAAGTTCCAGAAATCAAAAGAAAATGAAACACAATAAGAAACCAGAAAAGGAAAGCATTGTGGGACATCACTGATTGGATGACATTTGTTCACATTTTCGATTGGAAATTATTTGGCATGGAAATATCTACTGACAAGATATTTTTGAAGCCTCTGGCCATAGACACCACAGAAGTTTTGTGTTTGTTCGGGTAAAACATCCTCCTGCTTTCAGTTTTCTTCAAAACTCAAATGTCATTAACCAGTCAGTGGGGTGAAAGTAGACTTTTGTTATGCTGGTACTACAAAAAAAACACCCCAGAGACAATCCTACATCTTTGACACTGTGACATTTTGATAGCCAAGCTTTCAATTCTTGTTTTGTTACATATTATTTTGATTTCTTTCTTTTTGTTTCTAAAATGTAATGTTTTTTTTGTTATTATTTCTTTTCCTATTTTAATTGTCATTATGATCTTTATTTTTTGCGTTGAATAATTTGTTGATGTGATTTGCACTTCAGGGCCACCGTAGATTTTGATAGAGTGAAGCTATGTACACGTAAGTTACCTAAGTTTCACACAAGAAAAGCAGGGAGGGGCTTGCTCTTCTTTTTCTGCTTCCGTTTCTTCTGGCGTTGACTAGCGCATGTCCGCCCTCTACGGTTGGAAGAGTTTTTAACAGCTTAATTCCGATATATGAAAGACTTGGAGTTTTAGAATTCCGTTTGGGCATTTATAAATTGCCCCTCCATGATCAATATTCAAACTGTTGATATTTTGTGAATTAAAAGGGATGCTATCTATAAAGCGTCCAAATCTGAGGCTCTGATTGGTTCAACCTGGTTCAATGGTTGAGCGTTTTGTACAAAAAGCCTTAAAATGGTCATAGAAACTTGAGTGAACCCAGAATGCACGTTTACAGACTTCTCATTAGAAGCGAATGTGCGTTGCCGATAGCGATGTATCTTCCCACACTAGACGACTCAAACAAGACACTATTTTCTAAGTATTTTCCACAGTCAAAACCTAAAAATTCCAGTTCTGCAGCCATCATCCAGGCAGACTCGTCAGAGGTGCAGTGCTCGGAGCTGCTTCATTTACCAGCCGCTCTTCTCAGCATTCTGTTTGTTGTCTGACTCCGAGCTCGACCTGTTCTGTCACACCGGCAGCCTTGTTATCAGTTCCTCCAGTCCTCATCTCCTGCTGCCCGCCTGCTTCTGCCTCGCCGCCCCTCTGGACCCGTCCTCGTCTTGCAGCTTGTCTCCAGGCTCAACTCAGCTACATCTCCACCTGTTCATTCACGACTCTCCTACCTGCCTCTCTACTGTTTCCTCAAATTGTTAACTACAAGATTGTACATTTTTTTAATAGGTTAATCTGCATTAAAACAAAGAATCACAGTGAAGGCTTCCACTCTGTGCAGCAAAATGTCAAATCAGCTGCAAATTTACCAAGACATCCCAAAACGAATCAATTCTCTGATCAATTTGGCTGGAAACAAATGAATCTTTAAACGAGAGCTGGACAATGCTGAAAGTCCCAGATAAGCTCAGGTTTTAAAACCAGATCAATATCGGGCTCTTTTGTTCCCTCGGATCCAATCTTTCCTGCTCGGAGGAGGATTTGATCCAACAACTCAAAGAGCAATAACCCTGTCACTTACGCGTGGCACACTGACAGAGCGAACAATGAGATATATTCTTATAGGTTCACCTTTTTTTCCCTTCCCCTTAAGTGGTATCATGGAAAAGTCATAATTTCTCGATCTGTGGAGATTAAATAAAAGGGGAATTATTCAAATCTCCTGATAATCAGACAGATTTTTGTCAGCTACCAGCAGCTGAAGCATCAATCTACCTCCACTTCTCAT
>NC_050533.1:19028318-19043378 GCF_002922805.2 Oryzias melastigma
GATGGAAAAAAGACTGTGACAGTTTGATTAACAGCGATTAAAAAGTAGAAATACTCAGAAATGCAAAAACAAAATGATTTCTTAGTATATTTGTTGTTTTTCATTAAAAAAAATGCCACACATAAATGTTAAAAACTCAAAAAACTTGATTTTTATCGGAGGGAGGCTTTAAATCCAAATAGATTAATAAAAAGTTCATAACTTGAGGTGAAAGGTTGCATCATTCGTAGAGGATTTGCTGACGCAAACGTCATAATAAGCTCTGAATCTCTGCTGCAGCACTTTACCTGCACAAACAGATTAAATGTTGCATCTGTTTCATAATCTGATTACAGATCTGTCTCTGTCAAGGTCGCTGACTCTAGGGTTTATTTTTTGGTTTGATTATTTGATATTTTTCCATTTTTTTCAAACCTGGTTACGTCCAGTCTAAGTAATTTGATATTCGCTGTGTTTTTACTGCAGCTTGTTTTTCCCTGTTGTCCATTGTTCCTTCTTTTGTTCCTAATCCTTCCAAAAGTCTGCAGTTTGATCAATTTGATGCAAATGTACAGTGAGTCATCAGCGTACACTAATCCCCTAATTAATGCTTATTCCCTTTAGATTTAGAAGTTTGATGTTCTTTAACTCTTTAACAACTGCAGTGACGCTTGAACACGAAATCTTTAACACACTGTAACTTTTCAACCGTTAACACAATCAATGTCATTGCAGCAGATTCTGAAGGAGAAAGCGGGCTCGACGGGCCGTTTCACCTCCTGAACTCCTGCGTTTGGGTTTTTGACCAAAAGAGAGAATAACTTGAGTACACATGCACTTAATAAGATCCTAATATATTTTTCTAATAGTTTGCTGATAGTTTTTTCAGAAAGTTACAGACAGTTGAGAAAGAAAAGCTGATTTTAAACCAAACATGACATCATCTGCAATTATGATTCACTTCCTGGTCTTTTAAATAGTAACTATGGATGAGGCATCAATAGACTTTTTAAAATAAAATGTTCTATTTCAGGGACATTTGACTTTACTTTCTTTAAATGCTTATATTCCTAACAGATTTGTAATCGAAGGCTGTTTTTTTGTCATTTTCATTTTTATTCAACAAATGGAAAAACATACAAACAACCTTAAGCTGTAAACTGAAACATGATGGAAACAAAAACAAAAAACGAAAAGGGGACAGAAAGAAGAAATTTATATATTTTCTGCCCCTATCCAGCCGGACAGTTTTGCCAACTCAAACATGGAAAATGAAGACGTACGTGGATCTAGTACATGCATCACAATACAGCAGAGCAGGGAGCTCATGACCAGCATGTTTTCTGTCACTAATAAATTATTTTTCTAACTGTATTTTCTTCGTCTGACAATAAGTCACAAACATTTCAATAAAGAAATACTCAAAAGTGCAATTTTAAGATTAATTTTCATTATATATGTCCTCTTTAATCAAAAAAATAATGCAAGAACACCAAAAAATACAATTTTCATCTGCAATTATTAAAAGAGCTTTGATCATTGAACTGCTCTGAAGGAAATTTGACAATAACAGTGTTTTATTACTGATTCAGAATGAGAGCTTCAGATGACCTTGGTTATACATTTAAGTAGATTTGGAATAAAATAGAAATTTGTTTCTAAAAAACAAGCAGTTTGTTTGATTACGTAACCAGAATTCGGTTTTCACGTAACAAAGGACAGGTGGAATCAACAGTTCATGGAAGGATTAGATTTCTGAAGACAGCTGCAGCGGTTTATATGACATAACAAACCAATTCTCCTAATGTTTTGTTCAAATTAGCAGAGAACCTGTTCATAATCAGGTGCGTGAGTGACCAGGCACATTTTAATCACAAGCTTGTTCAGTTTTTTAGCACAATCCAATGGAGTGTTATTTGATTCAAATCATCATAAATAAGGAAACCATTTTGGACCAATATTTCTATTTTGAAGCATTTTTCTGTTTTACTGCAGGTTTTTTTTCCTCCTCACACCTTAGGTTGACCATAAAAAATTCAACAAGTTTTACAAATCTTGGCCTCTTTCTTTAAAAATCCATGAAGCTGTGGTTTTATACTGGAAAGCACGGAGTCTCAACAGCTGACAAAAAAAACAACAACAGCAAAACATAAAACTGACAAAAAAAAAGTCTCAGCATGAGTAATTTATTGTAATTAACCGCAGATCTGAAGCTGCATCTCCAGAGGACAGAGGCGAGCGAAGAGATGATTCTTACAAGAAACAGATGCAGATGTGTGTGTGTCACCGAGGGGGAGATGTGAAGAATATTGATTCCTCTGCCTTCATTAGCATGTACCTGTGGGGCTAACGTCTCTGTGGGGTTCTGGCTAGACAAGCCAGCCCTTCGCTTTCCTCCCCGTGGTGAGAGACTGGATTTGCCAGCCCCCTCCTGTGCAGACTGACATGTTGGACTGAGAGGCGGACCAAAATAGAAGCGCCGAAGACGAAGATGCAGACAAAAGAGGGACACAGACGAATCTGGTGTCTATGGATACCATTCTTAAAAAAACAGTCAAGATCAAAAGGATTTTCTTAATAAACAGCTACACACTGATGTATGTTTTCATACATGATTGTTTAAGTCTATGGTTGTGTTGTAGATTGGTCTCCCATCATATCGTGGTTCACCTTTCACTGTCATGTTTTTTTTTAATGTGTTCTGAGTCCTGATTGGTTGTTGACCTTGTCAATCAATCTTCTTAGTCTGTGGGTCACTTAGAACCGGACTGGAGACAGAAAAACACAAATACATGCACTAACTTAGATTATTTCCATTTAATTTATTTTCTGATCCTAAAGGAAGTTTTATTTTGAAAAACTGCCGAATTCTGTTCACAACTTCCACCTTGGTCACAAAGTTTAAACCAGCTGCAAGCATTTTACAGAGAATGAAGATTCAATAGAATAAAGTTGTGAAAACTTGTAAAAGGAACGTTTGAGAATTTTTTCTACCACAAGACTGAATTAGAGTTCAGAAACTTTAGCACACCCTTTTAGACTTTTTTGAAACATTTCTTGTAGCCTTTTATTATGAAAATAGATTTTTCAGAAACCGGAAGCTTAAAAATGCCAACTTCTGCCCCGTTTGGACCGGTACATAAAAATACTGTCAAATCTAAAACGTCCATTTTATTATTATTGGTATCCGGAACAACAGAAACTTGGAACATTTGTTAACACACAGTATTCCACTTTATCACAACAGCAAGACAGTAGGAAAGATGTGTGTCCTTCAAATGGGTCTATGATGGACATTCCTGTATCTCTATCAACTTTTATCATCAATGACAATGCTGCATTTAATTTAAATAGTTGGTCTTTCTGTCCTGCTTTATTTACTTGATAAGGTCAAATATGTATTTTATAAATATCTTTATTAATGATCAATTAAATATTTTTTAAAAGTTGTCTCTTCATTTATAGATACTTCACAGTTTTTGGATAAGAGTTAATGGTGGATATTTCTTGCGCCAACTCACACCATATATCAAACAGTTTCTTATGAAAAACAAATTATACGTTAAAATGATACGATTAAAGAACTAATAATTGATGTAATTTGTGTTTGTGATATTTCATGGAATAAGCACAGACATGCTCTTTGAGGTGTCTATTATCAAAAATGAGTGGATTTTGCAGAAGTAAACGTCCTCCGTTTCGTGTCGGAAAATTCCCACTCCCATGTTGGTCATGAATTTCTGATCATGGATGCCTCCTCGGACATTATCCTTCACTTTAACATTCCTCTCTGGGTTGTTCATCCACAAACATTTATACAAGCAACCAATAACCTTAAAAGTTAGCCAACCACAAAGGTCTGTGTGAGTAGGATAAAAGAAAAAGTTAAGTCTTAAAAAATAGAGAAACAAAGCAATTTAAAGTGTTTTTTAGACATGCTTTAACATTATAAGATATTTTCATTTTTTCATTTCTCCTTCTTGTTTGGTCTGTAGACAGCTGGATATAAAGACCTAAAGACTGAACTGGACACTAGTCTTTTTTGATCTACAATGCAACAAATTTGATATTTTATTATATTTAAAGGTAAGAGTTTCCATTCCTTATAATCTTTCAAAACTGACTACACAAAGGTGTTCAGCTGTTCTTCTGTTTTTTCATATTTGTGAGGGTGTTTTCCTGATACTCAGACTACCTCCACTAGTCTAAAAATGTGATCTCTTTACACCGCCGTGATGAGTGAGCGTGTGCAGCAGCTGCAGAAAAGATGCTTACAGGCTCAAGAATCACATCAGGAATTAAGATCGGCACCTTTATTATGCAGGCACACACGAGGCACACGCCCTCTCCCAGCACGAACGCTGCTTTACTCTGGAACACTGACGTACGGCACTCGTGTGTATTATAGCACAAAGCTCCTGCTGCTGAACTAAAGTCAAAATATTAACGTGTTAAAAATTATGGTCAGAACACTGAAGTTCCAGTCCAATCATCTTTTGGTAAAAGTGTTCCCAGTGTTTTTGATTATGTCGTTTTTAGCCAAAATTTAAAAAAAATTGTAGTTTTCTAGGACATATAGTAGTTTCTACAGCACAACAATAGATAAAGTGTGTGAACCCTTTGACAGTACCTTCATTTCTGTACAGAATGAACACTTGTTTTTTTTTTTTTTATCTCAATCTAAATCACAGTGATGGAGATTAGGATTGCCTGCTTACATTACACAATATATATTCATGTTTTTACTAAATACAATTGTGGGTTCAGCAAATTATGCATTAAACCAAGTAATTCCAAAGTGTTCACATATTTTCTCCTGCCGCTGTATGTCTATATAGTATACGGTATGTCTATTTTAGTATATATAACATTGTCCTCCACATGTTAAATACACAATTTTCATTAAAGTGGGTCTAAAGGAAATTTGAATTATTATTGTCATTTTTACTTTAATCTCCTAAAAAGTCACTCTGTAATGTTTTGTTATGTTATCTTATGTTATGTTTTGTGTTACGTTACATTGCGTTACATTTTGCTACTTTGCATTACATTATGTTATGTTGTGTTTTGTCTTACGCTACGTTAGGTTACGTTACCTTATCTTACGTTGAGTTTTGTGTATCGATTCGTACGGTTGCATTGCGTTTTGTTACGTTATGCTATGCTATGTCATGTCATGTTTTGCTTTGTGTTACGTTACATTGCATTGTGTTACATTTTGTTACATTATGCTTTGTTTTGTTTTATGCTACATTGCATTGCGTTACGTTTTGTTGCGTTAAGTTATGTCACGTTACATTATGTTATGTTATGCTATGCTATGTCTCTGTGGGGGCCTGACGTGTCTCTTAGTTGAATCACAAATATTGAACCTCAAAATAATAATTCTATTACACAAATTTTTTAAAAAGTGTTTTAGCCATTTCTGAATAAGCAAGGGACTGCAAGAATTTAGTTTTTTTTCTTGTATGACCATCAATAGAGCAAATGTAAGAAATGTTCAAAGACTTTCATCTAACAGTAGAAGTAAAATATAAAGATAAACGAACAACATTGTAATCTCTGCCTGTTTGACTTTTTTGAGTCTCAGTTTCAATCTGTCCTCTTCCTCTGTAACTTTAGTCAGGATCAATCTGTTACATATAATGATGGGTAAAGAAGAAACAGCAAAAGTTAGCCTACAGGTCTTTTTTTGTCTCTTTTTTATGGCAAAGCCTCGCTGTGACCTAAACAGAGGTCTCTGTTTAGTTAAATTTAGTAAAAAAGCCTCCAGTAAAATAATGTCCAGTTAAAACTAATTGTTACTGAAGCAAGTTGGCGTTATAATGTGGTGCTAATTGTTCATTAGCAGCTTAATATACCACAGCAATTAAAAAAAAGTTGAAAATAACACAAAATAAAGGAAACAGGATACAGCCATGATGATAAAAATGATGTGAACTTCAAAACAAAGTAAAAAAGGTGCCCTTGAGACAAAGCAATCCCATAAAAATGTCTAATTACAAAGAAGAAGTGTTTACCAGAATTTACAGATTGACTCGTCTCTTGTTTTTGGTTCATTTTTAAGTCCAGAGTGGACATGAGTCAGCAGAGGAAGTTCTCATTTTGGAAGAACATCAGCAAATCCATGAGGGAAGGATGTCAGCTCACTGCTGTGAGAGTTCCTGAACATATAAACTAGACATGAAGAAATAAAACGCACACTGACCACCTTAATTTACTATAATTGACCTGAGTTAGAGGATGTCTTCTGTAGAAATGGCAACACACTATTCTAACATGTTACATGGAACTTTTTAAATCTTGACTATTCATTTTTGTTCTGGTTTACACTTAACTTTCACTGACAAATCTACTGTAAATACTCATTAAGACCTTTGCTTAACACTCGATAGCTTTTATTGAGACATTCATAAGAACTTTTTAATGTCAGTGTCTGCCACTGTTCTTCCTTTTCTGTTTCAGAGAATAAAAGCAAACAGATACACAGTTAATTAACTAATCAATCAGTCAAAATACATTTTTTTTTAACTATTTTTCTTATTTGTGTGCCCCATCATCGGAAGGCCACAAGAAACTTTTTCTGTGCTAAAACACTATTTTCTTCAGAGAGGGTCTTTAAAGGTAAAGTTTTCTTAGACAAAAAAGAAAAAAAGCTGTGAAACAGTTTGAACTGAAAAGCAAAGACTGTAAAGTTCCATGACAGGAGGTGTGACAAGGTTGAAAATGTGTTTGAGGTCAAAGACATCTGGCTTTGCACCGTAAACGTCTCCAGCACTCACACTGATTGTGCAAAAAGGTAGAAGCAACAGTGACAAAAGGGTTCCGTCTTCCCTCACTAACTCCATCAGGCCAAAACGTGATGAATTACTGAGGCGGCCCTCATGGGCCAAAGCCAGCCGGTGTCATGGCAGAGCATTCAGAACATGGGTGTCTTCTGGTTTTAACAGCTTGAGAATCCGACTCTCTCGGGCCACAAGTGGCACCAACTGCAGGACATAGTTGAGAAACGAATTCCCTCCGTAGTGGACTTGTTGAAGCTGTCAGCCCACATCACAAGCCTCACGCAGGAGCCTCAAAGTGGGTCGGTTATGTAAACCTTTGCTTTTTTCCGCGAATCCATTTGCCCTCCGCTGAGATCGCTGCCGCCCGCCCGCTCAGACTCCTAGTGATCTCATGAAACACGGAGGGGTTGCATAAGGACTTGGATGTTAGCTGGGGTGACAGGTCCGATTTAGGAGAGCAGCCTCCTCTCCAGCTGATGCGGTTTGTCACTCCTGCTTTCCAGGGGTTGAGTCAGCTCGTACCGCCACGACTGAAAGGTCATGCTCTAGAGTTAATACGCAGCGCAAGAACACTTTGGGTCTTCATATGGCTTCGCTGGTTAAAAGCCAAATGTTATTGACATTTAGGTTGCAGCTCGCCATTGTGGGGACTCATAGGAAAATCTTTTAATGGCCCAGGAATGGACTTCATGCTTGTGGTCTTTTCATTTGACATTTATTTCACCTCTCTAGTGAATTAGAAAGGTGAAGGCCTCTTTTCTTTTCAGCAAAAACAATTCAACCCGACTCGTGTTGTGAAACTACTTGTCCTTTCTACGTGTAAATAGAAGAACTGTGCATTAGATGGAATTGTTGTGCCATCAAAACAAGAACAAACTTTCCAGCGCATGAGTACACTGTAGTTGTCAAAATTGTACTTTTAGAGACACAAACTTAAGCCTTACACTACATACACACCCAGAATGTGATGAGTGTTCAAGTAATAGTGTCTATGTTGCCAATCTTGGTCCTGGCTTTTTCTTTCACAACTATTCTGATAACTCTGGCTGTGAACAAACCCCAACTATTAATTACTCCACAATAACTTTTCAGACAGTTGGCACTTCCGTGTTTTGAAAAGGAAACAAGTCACTACCAAATCCGAGTCCTTGATTGGCCAAAGCTCAAGTGGTTTCACTTTCAAAACTCCCATGTTGTCACATATTGATGGTTGGTTAAGGGCCCCTCTACGTCACTTTTTGATGTTTTGGGTGTCCCCAAGTCCTCATTTTTCGATGTGATGGGTGTTGTATTAAATCAAGGCTCCCTAACCTCCAGAACCAGTCCAGTACGGTGACATGTAGCACAACAGTACCCAAACCCGATACTGATACTCCGAACCAGTACCAGGTGTACCGGGCGCAAACCAGTACTGGGTTAAGGTTAGGGTACCAGTACTGGGTTAGGTTACTGGTACTGAATGCGTTCCAAGGACCAGTGAGAACAGGCCCATTTACAACCAGCGCACAGATTCTGCATGTACACGATGCTAAAACGCTCAAAGGACTTCTGTAGGATGCCGACAAACTACTCTCTGATTCTTCAATTTCACCGTTTCCAAGGTGTGCGTATTATCTTGAGCCCCTATGGAGGGTTTAAGAGATGATAAATGATATACGACACCCCTGCGCAACACATTCTCACTCCCAAGTCATCAAATATTGACGTTTGGTCAAGGACCCCTCCGCGTCACTTTTTTGATTTTTGGGTATCCCCAAATCGTCATTTTTCGATGTACTGGCTGTTCCCATTAAATTACTGGTCCCCAACCTCTGGGACATGAACCAGAGCTGGTCCAGTTCCGTGACACATAGCGCACTGGTACCCAAACCAGGTACCGGTACCCTGACCCAACACTAGATCTGATCCAGTACGTGGTGCGAACCAGATGTGAACCAGTACCGGCTTAAGGTTAGGGTATCAGTACTGGACGCGTCCCAAGGACCAGTGCGTATCCGGTACCGCGTCCTGAGGGTTGCGGACCCTTGATTTTACAAACAGCAAGTAAAAAACGACATGTTGGGGAAACCCAAAACGTCAAAAACCGACGCAGAGGGCTCCTTAAGCAAATGTGTTGGCCTGCTACTTCACCCTAACTTACCCTCGTGTGTTGTAGAAGTGTTTACTACAACTTGTCGCCATTAGCATGCTCACAGAAAAAAATGTGCTTTAGCATTTTTCCTCTCTGGACCATGATATTTTGTGCAGAGCTCCTGCATGACCTGTACAGGTTTTCCCATTTTTCCACATGCTGACAGCTCACATCATAAACAGCTCAAAAATAACAAACACCAGTGGAATACTTAATATCTGACGCATGAAAAACCTTTTTCAAAAAGATTGCTCTTTACTTCTCCTCTTTCATTGTAAACAATCATGTATTGCTATGCTGTAAGTATGGTGACCCCAATGAATTGTGGGGTTGTATTATCCTCTGTCCTTTCAGGACTGCTGTATGCTCTGCTTAAGCAGATAAAGGAGGCAGCAGACCTCCTGTCATTTTTCATTTGCTGAACTTTTGCTTTAAGCTCCTATTTTTAAAAGAGACACCCCAGGTACTACCCCATCTTTTACTCAGCCAGGATTTGATTTCCTATCAAAAAATTGATTCGAACAGACCCAGGGCCTCGCGTTTATTACCTATGGTGCCTTGAAGCTTGTAGTCAAAGGAACTCTCACCAGCCCTGGTCCTATGATCTACTACCCTGCTTGTCTTCTAGATGTATCTTTGCTAATTAGTCAAATCAGATGTTCTAAGGTTCTGACCCACTAAACAAGACCGTTCCAGATGAGAACCAACAGCTTTAGACTTCCTAGTTTACAGTTTTTCTTTCCTTTTATTTTGATTCCGTGTTAAAGATATCAGCATTTAGCAACAGCAGGAGTGAAACGGAAAAAAACAACTTCTAAATAAACTAAAAACCAAAGGTTTTGAGGGAAAAAAACAAGACAAATAACTCATTTGGAACATGATGAAGTGAAACAAAAGCAAGAGAAAACACAAAGAAGATAGTATGATCTGACAAAATGGACAAAAAGAAGAACAAAGCAACATGAAGTTGTCTACAAGTCATACTTGGTCCCATGTTGACTGACAACGGAACAAAAACTATTGAACATTAATAACTATGACAACAAAATCGTATTTTGAAGCATAAATAAAAAAAAAACAATCCAAGTTAACCAAACTCGAAGCTTTTTTCAATGAAAAATGATACAAAAACAACAACAAAAAAATGCTTATTTATCTGAAGTAAAATACACTCCAGAGCCTTATGGGAGTGTAAAAATGTACCTGATAATGTGGCTAAATAATACATTCAATTGGCTAAATATCCTCATGCCACTTTACTTGGTACATTTTATTGCTGAGTTGGATTGCTGCTGTGTTTGCAGATTGCTCAACAACAAATCAATGATTAAATCTTTCATTCAAGCACTTGTCAATGATGCTCTAATGCAATGGTCGCCAACCCCCGGGGTTTGAATCAGTCAGTGGGACAGTTGTTATAGGGAAACTGAAAACATTTCAAGTCACTTGGTCACGTGTCCAAAATCCGGTGACTGCGCCAAGTGCTAAATTGAAACCCCCAAGCTAGAAAAGTTAACAAAAACAAACAAATTTGGAAAGTCTCTTCTTGTAGAAAAGTCAGTGCGGAAACAGAAGAAGAGCCTTAGACTTCAAAATAAAACACAGCTGCATTAGCTTTTATTTTGATTATCCTATAGTCTGACTTAAGCAACTAAATCCCCAATTTGCAACTGAATTAGTCTTTTTCTTAATTTTCTGTTGTGCGATGTTGATTCTGGAGGAGCTTCCAGGCACGGCAGCTGCTGTGTTTTTACTGCTGAAGCCCATTTGTTTCCTTCTGTCCATGTGGAGATTGTTTTCTCCTGTTCTGCAGATACACCTAAAGAACTGGCCGGCATTTGTGGTTTTTAGGAGCACTGTATCAGGAAAATACATCTGGAAGATTTCCTCGGCTTTATGAAGTTATGAACTTTTCTTTTTTTTTTTAGGTGGAATGAAACATGCGAGTCCAGAACACAAAGCTTTGAGATAACATTTCCTCCACTGTGTTTGTTTATCTGCGAGCGACCGGCCAACTCTGCTACTGAATTCAAATCAAAACTTGGGCTGCAGCTGGGCAACTAATAAATACAAAGTTCTTGAACTAAAAGTCATTTACATCCATGTATGTTTACAGGACCTCAGCATGTGTTAAAGACAGACTGAGACTGTTAAAATGACTGGCTGTTTCTTGCCAAACTGTTAGTTCACCCTCTGCAGCTTTAGTAGGACAGCACTTCCAATTGGCAAAAACTGACAGGATATGTGGCTCCATCTGTGAACACTTTCCACCTTTAACTTTTTTTTTTTCGTTTGTAGTTAAAACTGGAAACAGTAGTTGGAAAAAAACAAATTCTTTTAAATCCTCTTCCTGATAGTTTTATTTTTGGTTAACCAAATATTAGGGTTAATTCAGACTCGGAAAGTCTATTGGTCCTGATCAATTCCAATGAATTTGGTCTGGATCAAGTCCAATTAATTAGGTCCGGATCGAGTCCAAAATAATTTGGTCCGGATCGAGTCCAAAATAATTTTTTCTGGATCGAGTCCAGTTCATTTTCTCTGGATCGAGTCCCGTTAATTTGGTCCGGATGGAGTCCAGTTCATTTTCTCTGGATCGAGTCCCGTTAATTTGGTCCAGATCGAGTCCAAAATAATTTGGTCCGGATCGAGTCCAAAATAATTTGGTCCGGTTCGAGTCCAAAATAATTTGTTCTGGATCGAGTCCAGTTCATTTTCTCTGGATCGAGTCCGAAATAATTTTTTCCGGATCAAGTCCAGTGAATTTTCTCTGGATTGTGTCCAGTTAATTTGGTCCGGATGGAGTCCAGTGAATTTTATCTGGATCAAGTCCAGATGATCCGGACCAAAAAATAAAAAAAAAAAAAACACTGACTCAATCCGGACCAAATTAACTGAACTCGATCTGGACCAAATTGAGTTCAGTTTTTTGGTCCGGATCGAGTCCTTAACCTTACATTTGATCTGTATTCAGACTCCCGTCTACCAGAGATTTCTGTTACAAACCAAAGATTGTATACCAAATTATGTAACTAAAGATCTCTTCAGTCATTGGTCAGGAGCTATGAGGGCGGAGCAAAGCAATTAGTACTAGTGGAATTTCTATGGTTTTCAATCCTTGTCACGATTGTAAACTAATTCAAACTTTAAACTCGTTGACCAAATTTAAATACCTGTATCAATGTCAGGTAGAAAAATTTTGATGATCAGAGGAATTTAATTTAATTTTAATTTTTGTATATAAATATACCCTGTCCAGTTTTAACTCCCTTTTAAGTTTGAATGAGATAAAGATTCAAGATTAGAAAACATACTACTTCTGCCTAAAAATGATAATTATAAAAATACAAAGTGCTTTATAAAGTCAATGGTATCAATATCTCCCATTTTAAAGGGTTAATACGTTTGTTTATTCTTTTGAATATAATGGGACAACCACATTGCCTGAGTTAACAAGATTCCATATAGAAGGAAAGTTGAAGGAGTTTCTGGGTTTTGAATATTGGTCCACCCACCTGTTTTAAAAAACAGTCTTTAATATGCACAAGTGTGAGTGCTAATAAAGGAAATACATTTACAAAACAAAATACATTGAAAAGACGCTTAAATTCCCACTCCAGCTATGTTACTTCTATTGTAAAGCCGTTCCCAGTGGTCTCTTAATCTTTTAATTGCAGTTTGTAGCCAAATTTTTAAATATATTTTCTGCAGAAAATATGTTGTAGTTGTTATCCTTGGTTAATTTCCCATAAACCCTTGTTTACACTCTGTTCCGCTAGCTTAGCACCTCACAAGGCCAAGCTAACATTAGCATTGCCAAAACCAAATTTTAACTATCCCGCTGTACAGTTTTGAGCTAGATACCAGCTTAGATGAGAAAAAGAAAGGCATTTATGGATCTGATTCGTTTGCAAGTGGATGCATTAGAATTGGAGTGGAGCAGAGAGGCTTTAGCTCACCAATCGTCGTTTCTGTTCACAAACCCAAGTGTTTACAAACCTCACGTTTTTGTCTCCTCCTGGTCCAACCCAATTTGAATAAATAAATAAATACGCAAAAATACAGTTTTAATATCAAATTATTTTATACATGTCTTCTATCATGAGGAAAATGGTACATGTTAAAAACTCAATTTTCCTTGTAATGGGTCTTTAAAAACAGACTTCATGCTCCTTTTTTGTTGTAAAATCAGACAATTACCTGAGGAATTTTGAGAAAACTCAACATTAGGTACTCCTTGGTTTGTGTTAAAGCAGAAGTTATTAGCTTGATCCTATCTTATTTTAAAACTAAAAACAAAAACATAGACTTTAGACAACATAGATGAACTAAGACATTACTCTCACGATTAGAGATTTGCAGTGTAAGGCAAGATGGAAAAAACATGTTTATTTGGGACCAAAATCATAGGAAATTTGCATGAAAAGCCTTAAACATATCAGAAACAATATGATTATAGTATGCAGAGAAGCTGACATGACTGCAAAAAGAATAAAAGAGGAGTTCTAACTTAGTAAAATGACCCAGAAGTCAGTGTCTCTCATGTAAAGGACGTTCAAATTCTGCAATTTGAAAAAGGAAGAAGCTTTACTGTTTCCTGTCTTATCTCCTTCAGCAGAGGATCCACCAGACCGTCCTGTGCTAAAAGGACAGATAATAATCCAATCCCACAATTCATTGCAGTCTGAAAGCAAAGCAACAAATGTTCTACGATTAAGTAAGGTGCAAAGCAGCAGCAAAGCTCACTCAGACATTTGTATGTAGCTTTCATGCCATAAAATCATGCAGCACATCTAAACTCACTAATCTGACTAAAAAACTCCAGCTTTCCTATTTTGAACCTTTTTGGAAATAAAACGAGATTCTAGTAGTATTTAAACGCAGCACTTACGGACTGAGATCACTGAGATGTGAAAAAAGTCTCACCACAGATTTGTGCGCGTAACAAGTGATTCAAGCGTGATTTTTTTTAATTTGCTTGTGTAATTAGTTTCAAGCTGTTGTAATTTTAATTTTTACATGTATAAATTGTATTTTGCTTTTTTTTTTATTTGTAATTCTTAGACTTATGCACAAAATGTATTATATGACCTACAAATTAAGAATATGCATGCAAAAATCCACAGTTATGCACAAATCCCAAAGTTACACACAAATCACCCAATCCCCCGCCACTCTGGTCAGAGCTGCACGATCAAGGCAAATTCACAAAAATCTTTCAAAATAGCGGCTTTTTATTGGTTTTATCACCTTAGCAACCATTTAATTTTTTGATTGCCTGGGGGTAGCAAACAGGTCTCTGTAGTTTTTAGAAGAATCGGCTAAACTTTTAGATTTCCTTGGCAACAGAGTTTTCCTTTGGCCACGCCCACATTCCTAATATTTTCATATTTTATGTCATATTATTTCATTCAGCATAAGCGAAAGATTCATGCATCAAATTTTCACAAAATTCCAGTAAAAAAATGTATGATTAGCAGAAGAATGCCACTTTTACAAGTTCACCACATTCACGCCGTTCAAAATCTACAAACTTTAAAACCAAAATTTATTTCACAAGTAGCTTCCTTTTTATGCTTTATGATTAGGATGCAATAGACTGGAATCCTTAGGAGGAGTTTAAATTTGTAGAAAGTATTAAAGTGGAATTTTATTTTATTTTTTTTAACTCAAGATGGCGGCCTCTTTTTGAGGTCAAAGGTCAACAAGACAACAAAACTGAAAATCACCAAGGTTATGTTCAAATTCCCATCTTAATCCCCAACTTCCAAAAAACGTTATAGAGTGGGACCATATAGTGCTCTGGATTTTTAAAGCAATTAGGACACCATGCTCACTATTGTTTTGTAAAACGCCAGATATGACGTCACTGAATCAAAATGAACATTTTACGACGTTTATATGTGACTCCACTGTGTTCTGATGATGAAAATGTGGACGTTTGTTAAAAAGTTACGTTTAAACATGTTTTTTTGCAAGAATTGTTGGACCGCAATGCATTGTGTGGTCTTAATTCGCTAATGTAGTTAGCATCGATGCATGCTAGTTTTTTTGCAAAGACCTCTTGGAAATTTCTAAGGCCCTTGATCTTGGAATACTAGATTCGGACAGCATAGTGAGAAAGGGGGGAATTTCCCACTTTTGCCACAGCACGGCCACCATGCC
>NC_050533.1:19043554-19062379 GCF_002922805.2 Oryzias melastigma
CACACTGAGAAAATTGATTGCAAAAACAATCTGGTCCTGCAGTCCAGGACTGCACTAAAATGGAACCGAATATGGAGTAAAATACTGACCCAGATTAAATCACTAATTTACTGGGTAAACAAAGCGCCTGAGTAAATTTCTTTAAAAACCAAGACAATGCTCACCTGCTGTCACCTGGAAAGCTGGTGTACAAACACTGCCTCATTAGCATCACCTTTCAGATGATGAAAAGGTTGAAAATTCTTCTATCATAAACAAAAAAAGTCTTATGCTGTTTTAAGCATCTCTGGTTTTTAGTTTTTAATGCTCTAATTGGTGATTTTTTTTATATATTTAAGCTGTTTGAAGACAACTTTTCTTTTGATTATTGTTAAGTAACTTTAAAAACGTCCAGTTTTGTGACTTTTTTTAAAGAGCTACACAAATAAAAGAAGCCAACATGCAGCAACATAGAACTCAATTCCCAAAACAGTGATAAACAGGCAGTTAAAGCTAACACGTGGGAGCTGACACAAAGCAACAAGCTAATTCTGTGATTAACAGATGAAGAATACTGCCTTCTCTGTAAAAATTCTAATTACACAAAGTCATTTCACTGTTTCTAATTATGACCTGCGTTGACGATTCTGAATGATCCCACAAATTGTTTGTAACTTCGTCAGCCGAGGTGCAGCTCGAACACCTTTGTTTGCTTTGAACACCTCACAGGGGCAATTAAACAAAACACAAAGCCCTTTTTATTGTGCCTTTCTGATCACACAGTCTGATCTGTTGCTCAGTGTTCCACGAAATCTCTCGTTTGGGTAATGTGGAGAGATAATATGTGGAGAGATAATAACCATGAAAAAGTGACAAGTGGTGCGAAGGTGGGTGTTGAAGAGCTGAAGGCTGCATCAGTGGGTGAACGCAAGCCAAGCACACCGAGCCACTGACTGACTCCAACTTGATTTTTTTCCCCTTTGTTTGCTTCCTCTTTTTGTGCTGAAGTACTATTGTTAGTGCATCTCATAAATGCATAAATATGCAGTGTGTAGCCATTAAAAATGAACAGACATAACTACACAAAAAAGGAAGAAAATAAATTGTCAACATTTTAAGACCACTTATCAAAGCTGGACCTTAACAAGGTTCTAAATAGAGCTTCAAAATGCAAAAAGAAGAATATCTTTAGTTGCCAGTTCATTAAAAATAACAATTGAAATGAAAAGGACTGTTTGTCAAAAGTTTAAGGCCTGGTTTATACTTCAAAACAGTGCTCGTATCACATTGGTCGCAAGACACAATCATCGCTAAAGCTGGGAAATGTGACATAAGCTGATGACATCATCCATGACTGGAATTTTACATCCTTAGTGCAATTGCGTGCGAATCATGTCATTTAACCTGGATGTGATGACAAAGCAAACTGTTCAGAGAAATGACTTTTTTGGAGATACCTAACTTCCCACGAAAAGACAGAGAGAGAAAGGCAGAGGAGACAACTAGACAGAAAATAGAGCAAATTACTGGAAATATGTATCTTATATCTCATTTCTTGCAGCACTAAAGAATGCAAATGGCCCTATTTTTTTATTTATTTTGCCTGTTTAGCGGACAGGTTTCATTTCCTCCTCTGTCCCATGTTTTGAGATACAGTGAGTGTATGGGCAAGATGTCCTTCATGTTAAAAATAAAAGCTGCACTGGAAAAGTATAAACGGCAATCAGAATTTCATCGCAGTTATTGCAGACAATCGCAAGCAAAACCAGCTAACATTAGTATGAACTCGATGCTGGGGCCAAATGTGGCCTGTTAAGCTATTAAATCTGGCCTGCCAAAATGGAATAAATGGTTCTGATTACCCTTGTAAATGTTTAAAGTGATTTTCAATCGATATTAAGGCATTGTCTCAACCGGGCAGACGGCTGGTTCCACTTGCAGAAAGTTTATTAGTTCAGACAGGAACTGAGCGCAGCTAAAAATCCACGAAGCTAAATCAGAGTCAGACATGGCAGAGGTCAATCACAAGCATGGAATCACTTAATAAGAGACTGGGGTGTCCAGAGTCCAGGCGAGGGCCAGGGCAGGCAGCAGTCAATCAGAAATAAAGCAGGGTTTGGTACAAAGAAGATCAAGTCCAGACAGAAACGCTCAGTAATGCAGGCTGAGTAGCACAAACAATACTTTGCACTGAGTGAGGGTCTATGCTGTGCTCAAGTGTCCTGGGAGTGATTGGCAAATGAGAGCCAGCTGAGCGATATCCAGGAACTGTGCGCTGGGGTTGCTGAGAGACTAAGTGCCTTCAGTACTCTGGAGATGGCTCCCGCCGGTGACCAGAAGAGGAGACAGACTATGACGCCTTCTGTGTTATTTCTTTCATGAAGTGAATTACCAAAAACACGCCACAGATGATCTGAGCGACCATCCTATTTCGGCCCCTCTTTCAAATTTTTGAAAAAAAGAACAATAAGTTTGCCCACCCTTGAACTAGACCATGCGATTGTGGATACGAATGATGTTGAGTATGATAATAGCCAATAGATCTTAAGTATAAACTGGACTTAAGACCACACCCATAAAAGCCAGAATTTGCACCACAATTTGCATTCAATGCTATTCTCTAATAAGTCAGTTTGCTGTCAGGTTTGATACGGTCATAGTTTTGTCCCCAAGTATTGGCTTTTTTTTTTAGCATCACGGTTGGTTTGCAAGGTTCTTTGATGGCAAAGTAGGATTGAAGTAGTAGGATTGTTGAGCTGCAAAAGTGAGGACTAAGTTGCTGAGGTTGGACATAGCAAAACAATAATTTTTAATTTTTGAAAAGATCTTGACGGTTATGGAAGAAAATTGTCAAATGGCAGATCAAGAAGATTCATTGAGCTGTCCGCCAAGACATGGGACGATCCATGACCCAAATTAAGACCATCACGGGTGGTAACTGTTACCTGATAATAATCAGATGGTATCTGAAAGAGAAGGACTTCAGAAACAAGAAATGTCTTCAAAGGTCAAGTCTCGGTCAACGCCACAAAATTGTAGGTGGACTTTGGGAAGGAACACCAAACGTGGCATATTCAAATGTAATCCTTATGATGCTGATAGCTTCCAATGTTACTGGCATAACAGAGATTCAACCTGAGCTGTTACAATACTGCACAGTGGAAGGGAAGCCATCATGGTCTGGAGAGATTTTTGTAGAGCTTCAACGTATGTCAAACCGCAGCTGTCTATATGGAGATGTTGCAGCTTATTGGTTAAATGTACATTGCAAACACCTCTTGGATACTCTTGAAGCCTTTTCTACACCAATAGATCAATCCTGACTAGACCACCCATGGGTTGTTTGGTAACAAGCTCCAGCTGGGTACATATTTGTGGCACTTTTGAAACTTGGCTGCTCCATCAAACTAAAATCAACAAAGTCTAAAAGCTAAATTGCTTGTTGAAATTCTCTCTTGAATTCCTCGACCGAACCGTTTAGGGCACATTGTCATGCCGAAAAAGCCCCAAACAACTGGGATATACTTGAAGTGTTTGTGTTCTGAAACATGAAGTATGTGGGCGTTACTTGTCATAGCTACATCTCTATGACTGCCAGGACCGAGGTTTCCCAGAATAATGTTGAAATAAATATAAGTCCTGCTGACTTCTTACCATAATATATTCATCTGCCAGGCTTTCAACTGCTGTACAGAGTAAAAATAATCTGATCAATCACGCCAAGCCATTTTTTATTCCCCACTTTGAGTCCCTGACTGGTTTGTGATTCTGCAGCTCTGTTATGTCTCCTTTTTATCATAATCTATAATAACATTTTTCATAGCTTGGTTGGCAGAGAATGTCTCGCTAAAACCAAGTGCAGGAATTGCTTTAAAAATCATCACCATACCCATTTGTCCTGCTTTATCTTCAAGAGTTACACTTCAGCAAAGTGTATCCTAATCTTTTTGACAGGTGCCAATGCTTTGAAGGTGTTGTTTCTGCTACCTGTCAATGCTTTTCAGGATTTTGCCTTTTCACTGCCCTCCTTCTTTCCCTTCCTGGAAAGTAATAATGTTTGTCACAATGTTGCCAGGGCAATATTTGCTTGTAGGCTGTATTAACTCCCAAAGCTGCCTCTTTATAGCCTCATTCTGAACTCTTTCACTGCATGCAGGTCAGTCTTAGTCTCTAAAAGAACTAACACCAAATTCTAAAGTAACCTTTTGACTGTATGTTACCCCTTTAACACCAGAGATGTCACCAGCAACACCTAAATAACTCGTGTAACTCTTTGTTCACACAATCATCAAGAATCTGCTGATTCAGCACTTTGCTCGCGTAAAGTGTTGCAGACAATGCAAAGTCGAAATGAACGCCCCTTATCTCCGCAAAAGAATCAGCCAATTTACAGACTGAATCAGGGGTGTCAAATTAATTTTGGTTCAGGGGCGACGTTCAACCAGTCTGAATCGTAAGTGAGCTGGACCAGTAACCTGATAGCAAAATAACCTATTGTCAACTTGTTATTTGTAAATTTGTTTTTGTTTTGTCCATTTTTCCAGGAAAGCTTGGCACTCCACGTCAATCTTTCTTCTTTTTGACAGCGACATTTTGGTAATTGTGGTGTCACACCTGATCATCTTTACAGCAACTTAACAGCAGTGAGGCTGGGGGAACCAAACTGCATCTTACCCAGACGTGGCACACACCTGCAAAGATATGCTTTTAATTTCTTGATCTCTTGTCATGATGGTTTTTCTTTTCCTTTGTTCCCTCTAGTGGTGGAAATGCACATTGCGGCAATTTCTTTAAATAACCATAACTTGCCACAGGAATGGGTTAGACGCTTGCTTTTTTTTCTTTTCAACATCCTTATATTTTTTTTCTTTTCTTTAGTTTAATCCTGGACATGATAAAACCATTTTCTTACTTCTCTTGAGCTCGACGAAATGCACATACGGTTCTTGGTTTTAACAGACATTTATCTGGACAAAGATTCTTCTACATACCTTCACATGTTCTTTCCATGCCCCAACAGTGTCCCAACAGTGCCGTCAGAACTATAAAATAAAATACAAAAACTTAAATTAACCTCTTCAATCTCAGACTGCAAATTAAAATGACAAAATAAATCCATACCTCATTGGCCGCATTAACTCAAGAGGGTAAAACTTCCAAAAAGAAAAACATCTTCATTTCTCTAGAAATTCTTTCACAGGCCTAACTCTAGCGGACCTTTCCCTTCTGGACCATGTGAGACTCACCCTGGTGTGGCAACCCATACAACATCCCCCATAGGAACAAAAATTACAAGGAACTAAAAATAAGTTCCCCCTTTAAATAAAGTTTTTAACTTATCTTAACTTAACTTAACACCATTATTTATTTATTGTAAAATATCACATATTTATTTCAAATTATTAGAGAAAATTTTTTATATTAATAACCCTTTTTTACTCAAAATATTTTTATAAACAAAAATATGATTAGTGTTGCCTTTGACGGCAGCTACACATTTGGTGGGCCGTATCCGCTATATGTTTGACAGCTGTGGATTAAAGAGCTACAATACTCAAAAGACAGTGACATACTTCTTTAAAGGCATTTCTGATACTTCTCATCAGAGGTGAAGCTGCAAGTTAACTTAAGTTATAAACCAAAACAATATATTTATATATTTACCAAAGTGGTTTGATAAGTCATATTCTGGAGTCTTTTAAAACTCCTATAGATAAAAGGTTTGGTTTACCTACCAATTAAGCCAGGTATTTTTTTTATATATTTTAAATTGTAGTTTTATGTTCAAAAACCGTCCAAATTAAAATAAATAAATAAAAATGATAGAGTGACATAAAAATTAAAAAACAGCCTGGTTTTTAACCCTTTAACACTGAAGATGTTATCATTGACATCTAAATAATGCTCTTTGAAGCTACGTACTGGCTTCTCCAACTGCTGTTTGAGCGACCATTTATAATTTTAAAAAGTCTATGTAAAACGCCTGTAAAAGTAACTCTTTGATCATTTAAGCAATCAACCGGCTGAGAAAAGTGGCTTTTTGTATTGGCGTTTCACCATTATGCTAACACAAAGGGTTGGATGACAGCGCAAATCTACTTTTCTGTGCCAGAATTCTGTGGGGTTATGTTAACTGCGTACATGGTTAAAGATTTACATTAGTCCACAGTCACAAAGTCTTCCTTCACCCTTTCAAAATACAAGACACAGATTTCTATTTATCCTATTGATACTACTATGATAAACATAAATTGTTGTTCATTTTTCATGAATAAAGCAGAAACATTCAAAGAAAATAGCCATTTTTTTTCTTTTGACAGAAGTTTTTTCCAAAATAAAAGACACCCTGTCACATATGATCATCTCAATGCAGCAAAAGTAGTAGTGGTCAGTGTAATGTCAGCAGTGGTTAAAGAAAATAGTTAACCCCACTGTTGTTGGAGCAACACACTTAAAATACCAATATTTTTTTCAAAAATAGAAAATTTGCTCAATACTAATCACCGACTATTTTTTCAGATTAGTCGACTAATCGGGTCATGCACAAACTGGATGTTAACCACACATCATAACCATCATTAGCTTTAAACTAACTAAAAACTAGATATATAGCATTACCTGTGATAATGCTAGTGTGAATGCTGTAAGCTGAATTTGGCTGCTGAAGAACGCTGAAGGTCATAGGTGAAATTGCTTAAACTGATAGCCAGCTAAATTTTTAGTAAAATGCCAAGTTAGCCAAAAAACTGAAAAAGCCCAAGTTAGCCAAAACAGCTAGCATGCAGCTGAAATATTAGCTAAACTCCAAATAAAAAAGTAAAAAAAAAAAAAGCCTAAATTGGCCAAAATAGCCAGCACGTTGTTGAAACATTATCTAAACTCCAAAATACCCTAAAAAAATTGATAAAATCCTAAATTAGCCAAAATAGCTAGCATGGGGCTGAAATATTAGCTTAACTCCAAATGAGTCTAAAAAACTGATAAAATCCAAAATCAACCAAAATAGCTACCTTAATGCCAAAATAGTCCACAATGCTAAAATAATGTTAATATAACTTTCAACTTTATTACACTCCGACTTCATATAATATAAAGTAACGACTAATCGACTATTAAAGTAGTCATCGACTACTTTAACACTCGATTAGTCGTCAATTAGTCGACTAATCGTGGCAGCACTAATCAACATAGGTTACACATTCTCACTCCCAACTCATCATGTATGGATGTATGTTTCTGGTCCTCTCCATGTCCTTTTTTGACACGGTACCGGACGAGTTAATGGACGCGGAAGAACCTTACCGGCTTAGGGTACCGGTCCGTGTCCTGAGAGTTGATGACCCCTGATTTAATGGGAACATCCAGCATGTCAACAAAAGATGAGTTGGGGACACCCAAAATGTCAAAAAGTGATGTGTAGGATGCTCGAACCATACATCTATATATGACAAGTTGGGAGTGAGAATATGTTGTCACGGGAGCTAAAGCTTCTGTGGTTTGGGTTAAAAATATATGTGGTACAGCCATCATATCCATCACTTAGCAGCAGTGGTAACTCAGAATTTTACTGAGTTTGTTTTGGAAGTGCAGCAGCTGAAAACTCAGCTCATGACAAAAACATAAGACTACAACTAAAGTATGTGGAGTCATGGGCGTAGCTTTTCTTTTTTAGAAACTCAATCCAATCCCTCCATTCTCATCTGTTTGCTGGCTCTGAAATTGAAGGCTTATTTACACCAGGAGAGTCAGTTGGTCTGCTTCTTTGGTACAAACACAGACATTGCTTCGTTTGTTTTGTTTAGTTTGTACGCTAGTTACCCCTTTTCAAGTGGACTAAAATCTGTAAACAACCTTGGAGGTCTTGTGGGCTGAACTTTTTGTGAGGACACCATCCTTTTTGTAACAGGTGTAAATTTCTGAAAATCACACCAGAGTCTCTTTCACACCTGCCCGCTTGGAGAGGACTAATGTGGGAAACGAAGGCTGGCCTGTTTCCACTGAAACAAACAAAGACGAGAATCCACCCTGAGTAAAGGAGCAGATCCCTCTGATAGATTTAGAAATACACATTTTAGTTTTTATAAAAGGAAAACATTATTCAAAAGAGAAAAAGTCATTAATATAAAGTTAAAAAGTTAACACCAGATTGAGTTTATGTTTTATTTGTCATTATAAAGTTGGACATTTAAACATAAGAAACAATGGGAAATTGTGCTTTTTTGGGGACCACCGCCATTAGGGCTGTAACGATGCTCTGGTACTCACAATTTGCTCCTGAAAATTCGAGTGCAAATATTTGTGACTTCCAAGATCGCCGATTTGCAATCTTTACAAATACAGTAGGGTTTAGGAAAATGTTGTTTATTTATTATCCTGTATTTTGCTTTTTGCTTTTTTTTAAACTTGTCTCGCCATTTAATGTTTATATTGTATGAGCGTGAGTAAGTAAGTAAATGCTCAATAAAAATAATAATAAAATAAAAACCACGAGCCGACTCACGTCCGCAGCCAACACCTGCAGAGTCTCCCCAGCTGCTCGGGTCTGCATCGACAGGCTGGTCCTGAAGCTCTCCAGCGCCTGTCTCTGTGCGAAAGCCGCGCCAAGTTTCTCTTTGGCTGAATTATAGTCCGCTTTGGTCAACCCAGAAGGCTGTCCCACAGCAGAAATGGACTTCCGCGTCGGCAAAATGCGCGCCGACTCGTCATTGCAGGCCTCTCTGGATGCCGCGGTGGCCCGGAAGCCACCTCCAGCTGTCTGGCCCAGCTTAGGATAAGGTAAAGACCTCATTATTCGTGGATTTGTGGAGGTTTCTGGTCCCTAACCCTGTATACGCCACCATGAACAAAAACCAAAGCAAGAAAAAGACGAGCTGCTGGATGAGGCATGACAATGATGCAGTCGGCAAGCTAGTGGTCTACAGCCCGCATGCGCAGTGGAAACAAACCGCCCAGTAGCAGCAAGGCTTAACTGAGTGGAAACGTTCACCAGATTTAACTGCTCCGTACTGTACTCCTTACCAGACCGGATCGTACTGGACTGCTCAACGGAAACGAGGCTTAGCTTAATGTTGCTAACCTGCTTGGATTGCGTCACATGTTTCCCAGGATGCACTGCGGCTCACTGCGGCCTCTTGCTGCCGTTCATAAGCTCACGCGTTGAGCCCCGCCTCGGACAATCAAAACCAAAAAAATTTAGATTGTGTAAATTTTCTGCCTTGAATGCACTTTAAATAATAATGATAATTATAAAAATAGGCTTTTAACCCCTAAACTCCTCCATTTAATCCAGTTATTAAAAAAAAATAATTTAACATGTGTTTTTGCTTTTATACAGATGCTACATTTTGGTAATTTTGGAGCTAAAGGTGTTTGTTGCATATTTGTAACAACAAGCATTAAGGAATCAAACCCATTATTATGTTGAAAATAATTGCTCTTAAATGCAGAGTAATTAATTACTGGTCATAATTAATTAATTAATTAATTAATTAATAATAAGATTACTATTTAGAATTGCCTAGAAATGCATTATTTTTATTTCTGTTTAGTACCTTAGGCTGACTTTGGCAAAAACTCTGTGTCTGTTGTGTGTGCTGATCTATTTGAGGAGCTGGCTGTCTTTATGCTCATGGTGACCATCTAAAAGGAGTAAATCTATGAATTTAAAAGGGAGCAAGTTGTATCACTTACCTTGGTGTACAAAAAGTTCTTTTTTAGATTCGGAATAGTCACTCAGGTTGCCATCTTTTCGCCAAAGTTCATCTTTTGGTAAGTGAAGTTCATTGTTGTTCTCATCTGAAATCACAGTTTTGTTATCTTGGGTTTGTTCATTCATTTCATGGCTTTTCCTTATCGGATTCAAACTGAACTACTTTTGACATCCCAAGTATCACTTTTAGATATTCACCAGTGACAATGGAATTCTTCACATCCTCCATGGTCCTCGTGTACTTCTTGAATATCTCTTGTCTGTATTCAGCTATTACACCTGCTGTCTTGACACAGTGCGTTTGCTTTTTTGAACTTCTGTGTTCTGTTGAGAATTGTCCTTTGTTCATTTTTATTCAGGACACAAAAAGTCGATGCTGGCTTTGAAGGCTTACGGTCACTAACAGAGTCTAAATCTTTGTACAACTGGAAAGCCCTTGTCCAACGATGACCAAGCAAGCACTTATCAAAAATATTGTATATTGTCCATGAATATGTGTTTGCAAGGCAGTAGCATGCTGCCAGCAAATGAGCATGAGCAGTTTGTCGTATCCTTGTTCACAAAATAATCTGGTTGATTTTTTGTGACATGTCTAATGGAGAAACTGCCATATTCTTTGTTGTGAGTGCATGCATGGACGTGCTGCAGAGAGAAAGCGCTCTTTTTGGAAAATATTTTTATTATTAAAGGGATAAGTGTTTTGAAAACAATTATTTAGACTTTATATATTAATTATCAGGAATATCTTTTTAAGAAAGTGGGAAAATGTCAAGTTTTACCGGATATTATTCACAATTGAAGTTTAAAACGGCTGATAAGAAAACTACGATGAACGAGCATTCTAGTCGTATGTAAACGCATCACTCACAGACGAATTTGTGAGACGTGAAAAGTCTCACGACAGGTTTCGAGTGTGCGTAAGAGGTGATTTGTGTGTCATTCTTAAAGATTTACACGTGTAATTAGTTTCAAACTGTTTAATTTGTGCATGTGTAAATTGTATTTTGTATTTTTTTTTAATTTTTGTAATTTTTTTACTTATGTACAAAACATATTATTTGAGTTACAAATCACTGTCTACTGTCAATGTCTTATTTTAAAACCAAACAAAACATGTTAACATCTTTACCTGATAGTTTAGCTAAAATCTCATGTTTATTGTTGTACAAAATCATTTAGTTGCTATTCTTTGAAACCTTTCTTTCATTTTGGTTTGTTACCTGTAATTTATGTGCTTTGCTTTAATCGCTTAGATTTTTATGAACTCAAAAAGCTGCCATTTAATGCAAAGTCTAATGTTTAACAAGGGACTTAATTGCAAAAAATAAACTTAATGTCTAAAAAATGTAAATTAAAGCATATTGCCTGTTAGCCTTTTGATGGCAGCTTATATGAGCAAATGTGAGCATTTTTATGTCACTATAAAGACTTTATTTTAATTAATTCTAAAGCACAAACACAAAAAAACACTTAACATAAGACTGGAAAATATAGCTTTGTTGAGACACAACAAAATGTTAAGAAATCAACTCTCTAATTGGTAAAAACATACAACGAATAAATCTGACTAATGAATAATGTAGGGGTGCATATTGGGGTATTGTTACCAGCCAATTTAATGCATAGCTGCTGGAGCAAGCACCAGGAAACTTCACCAAAGGCTGCGCTAATTACCTCTGGTTTATGTGAACGCTGCCAGTTGTGACCTCGCCTTTGAAAACTTGGATGAATGCAAGGCTCAAATTAATGAGAAGCTATTGATTGGGCATTTTGAAAGAGTTTGAAAAGTGTTCACTCACTGACTTCCTAATTGGGGAAATAACTTTATCTGTTTTTTTTATTTTTCTTATAACAAGCGTCTCAGTGGCGGTGGCTTCAAAGGCCGCCTGCTCTTTACTCAGGTTGTATCAGTTGGGACTAATTGACACCTGCGATGCCAGGTGAATGTAATTACCTGCAATTAAGACCCCAGTGAGATAGATGACCAGCAGCATGTGGGTCCTGAGGACAGGATATGGAACCGCTGTTGAAAGCAAGGGGTCGCTGTTAATTAAGGTGACACAAACTAAATGTCAGGGTCTTAATTAGCAAAGAAAGGAGGAAATGAATTAAATGGAGGCAGAGGAGGTCAGGACACTATTAGCTTGTTGATTTTTTTTTTTTTTTGGTACATAGAATGAACACAAGGAATTTTTTCTTTAACTCAAGCTAAAGAAGCATCTCTGGTGGGACCACGGCGCTTCAAATCTATAAGATCTCTCATGCAGTTGAAAGTAAAACCCAGATTCTTTGACGTTTTCTTCAAAGGGATCAATATGTGTTCAAATCATATCTAGTCCTATATGTTCAGAGCTCGTATACGCACAATTCGCCTATGCTAACTCCAAAGAGGCCGACTTGAAAAGCTGTTTGGGGAATTTTGATCAATACAGAAAAACCTCAAAGACTCTTTCTCCCAGCGTGGTTGTGTTCTCTGATGGGGAAATTGATGTTCTTCTGAAAAAAATATTTTAATAGAAAATGTAAAATAATCACTAGAAGTGGGAGGAAAGAGCCTGATTACAAAAAATGACAGCAGAAAAAGCTGCTTTGTTTCCAGCGTTGTGGTTACTGGGTTTTATACAACTACAGTAAGTACAAAACATTTAATTCTTTTTTTTACAGTAGACGAGAAGATAAAGAAAAAAAAAAGGTTTTAGTTTTGGATCTAAATTTCCATAAAGCTTTGTTTAGCATGCTAACACAAAAAACACCCTCTCTTCTGAGTATGGCTAGTTCAGGGGTCGGCAACCTTCATCAGTAAAAGAGCCATTTGGGCTCGTTTTCTACTGATCTAAACCTAGAAGGAGCAGCATAGACTTACTTTTACCAATAAAAAATTTGGGTTTGCATTCATGATCTTCTTTTTTTAATAATAAATAAGAATTATGTCTATTTTTTGTCACAAACAAAAGCAAAAATATAAAAACAACCTAGCATCTTATATTATGCTTGACAGAAGCTCAAATAACTTATTTTCAAAATAAAAGATGATCTGTCCCAAACAGGATCATCTCAGTGCAGCTCTGGGCAGCCAGTAACCAATGTTGTGCAGCACAAGATAATATGTGCTTTTAACTTATAAAAATAGTGTAGATAGGCTCCGCCCATTCAGGATTGCTTTTTTTTTTTTTTTTTACACCTGGTTGTTTCATGATGTTACAATCTTTCGTTACCATCTTCTGCTTTCTCTAAACTCCCCTCTTTTAACTTTCTTTTGAGACCTTAAACACCCCCAAAAGCTCCCTCTTCTAAAAAAAAAATAAAAAGTTACAAACATAATCAATATAAATAAAGTTACAAAAAGAAAAAAAGGATTCTATTAAGGATAAATGCCAGGATGAATATCTATGACTATTGAAGAAACAAAAACCAGCTTGCAAACAACCAGGAGAAATAGAAGTTTTTTTTAGCCATTTGCTAGAGAAAAATACGCAAACAAAAGATTTCATGACCCACTCAGAAGAAAACTGTTGTGCTGCCATACGCTCACAAACTCCGCTCCATTCTGATGCATCCACTTGTAGACGACTACATCTTTATTTTCCTCATCTGAGCTGGTATCTGGCTTAGAACTGAATGGATTAAATATTGCGCAGCGTTTTTGTTGCACCTGTAATGTTACGTGGGAGTTGTAAGGGTCTGCATGTAAACAGATGGATGATGGGAAGTGAGGATGGGCTTACTCAATCTTGCCCACTACTGAATTTTCTAATGAACTACTGCCGCTCTTCAGAAACTATGTTCTGACATTATGATGGTTTTATGATGATCATTTTGATCAAAAGACCAATGGGAAGGCTTTGAAAACAGATCGAAAGATGATCGTAGCGAAACTTTAAATATACAAAAATGTGAAATGTGTAAAACACTACTTATTAAACTAGTATAACGTTTTGAAAAAAAGCTGATATTCTTGAGATAATATGGCTGTTTTGTTCATGAATGAGCATTTCACTCAGGCTTTTACAGTTGGTGCTTTAGACTTTCCATTAGGAAACAAAGTAATGGATCGTAAGAACTCTGCCAACAACCATTTCCTCTATAAAGTCCATAATTAAAGAAACAATAATGTAATTACAAACCATTAAACAGGAATTCTGGTTATTCCACATCCGCAAACACAACTGCCTCTGTGCATATGGTTGGTGTGTTTTGACCTAACGCACTTTTTATATTGATTATACCACTTACTGAGCACCTGAACTGATTAGACATCAACATGATGAAAGTCATGAACCATTTAATTTTGCAAATGGCTGAAGCTTAGATCCAAACCCCAAAGGAGATTATAGTTTCATTACCTAGTTAATGGTAGTGTATACACACAGCATGTTGTTGCTGTGAATTTAATCTTTCCACCTGCTGTGCTGTCGCTTCTCGCCCACTCAAAAAATAACTTTCATAGAAGAGTTTTGACTTCAAAACATAAAAACGCTTTTGTTTTGTTTTGTTCTTGTTGTCTTTAATTCTTTTTGCTGAATCCTTGAATTTGCCTCCGTCTGTACAAACACAATAAACTTTCAGCCTGCCTAACTTCATTTCTTTTTTGCTGTGAATTGGGAGCTGCCACCATCAAAGCTCGAGCTGGGAAATAATCCAGACAGACAGCAGCGTGATGCGTGTGATACACCCAGCACTGAGCTCTTAAATCACTGCCTTTTAGGATGAAAGCCTGCAGGATGCAAATTTAAAGCTGTAAACAAATCCATCTTTGTGCTGCCTACTGTCTCTGAACATTTCCAGTTAAATGGGATTGCAGCTCCCTCCAGTGTGAGGTCATGTGAAAATAATGATATTAACGCCTATTTACACTTTCTGCATAAAAGACATTCACCTCCACATCCCTCTAGCTAATCAGATGAAAAGATTTTTTTATTCATTTTTGTTACTTAATTTGTGGAGCTTTAAAAAGAAGAGATAGAGATAGAGTTTTATTAAATAAAATAACAATAATGTTTCATTATTTTCAGAGTAAATTAATCATTTAATGGAGAACTGTCTTAGCCAAACTCTTGAAAACTCTAGACAAAGAACCCAAAAATATTTCCCAAACAGGGCCGGATGTAAAGGGGGCAAGGGGGGGTAGCTGGCCCCCAGCGAAAAGTTTTGCCAAAGTTTTCCCCCAACAATTTTTGAGTCAACATTAGCATAATTTTTAGCAAAGATTAATAAATCCTCAACCCTAGCTTTTTTAACCATTACAAAAATAATTAAATATGTTTAAATGAAATACTGACCCCCCTCCAATTATTTGGTTCACTCCGGAATTGTGTCTGCTGGCCCATCTGGGCTGTCCACTCCCTCGCCTTAGCCAAAATCCATGCTCTTTCCTTGCTATGGCAAAAGGTAATTCTTACTTTGGAACTCATTAATGACAACTCATTAATTAAAACAAACTATTGGAAATACCTATTTTCATTCCATTTGCCCCCTCCTATGATAAGTATAAAATGATCTAGCTCCTATGGACTACTTACTTTCCTTTTTATCTCTGAGCTTACTTTGGTTGCAAATGGGTGAACTGGATTTGTGGAAAAAAAAAAAAAACAGAGAAATGAAAAGTGTTATTAGAGTTTCATTAACTGCAGTGTTCTGGGAATAGACTCAGTCTCCACGTCTTTTGTTGTTTTGGGGATAAGCAGTAAATAAGCAGGTCAGACGGAGGCGATGCCTCCTGGTTTTTATTTCCAGAATTTCCCCAGTCGGATGCGTCCTTCTGACTGATGCGACAGGCTGTTTCTCGTGGAGCAGCTTGGGATTTCGATAAACGTCTGAGATCGGAAACATGGGGGGAAAAAAAACAATTTAATTCTCCACTTTGACTATGTTCTTTGCTGTCAAAGTTACTTTGTAAGCTTAAATCTGTTGGCGACCACATGCTTCAGTTCTATTTATTTCTAATCTAAAAACAGATTTCATTTTGAAATGTTATTTTCCTAAAATAAAACAATCCTTGTATAACATTAAAAAACTGTTTATCTTTAATGTGATTAATAAAAATCTCCAACTACTCACTCCCTGGTTGACATAAAAATATATGTAGCGTCTAAAAATAAGTGTGGCTTGCATCAGCTTTTGCACCATCTATGCTGCCTAATCACAAGCACAGCGTCTGTGCGAGACGCCATGCTGTCAGCCGTAGCTTTGACTTACAGTTTCTATTTAGTTCCAAATGAGTCTGCAGAATGTGACCATAAAAGCACAAGTGAGTCATCATTAAATGACAGCATAATTAATCATCTGAAGTTGACAATCCAGCAAATTGCACTCAACTCCTGATTATGTAGAGCCACCATGTGTCAGGAAATCTGATTATACATTAAATTATCGCTGAGGGTTTACTGCTTTTTATTCCATAGTGTGGAAGTTTCGACAAAAATTGCAGAGAAACTGGAGGAAAAAGCCGGCTGAGGAGCAGACCCAAACAACAAATCAGGGCCGGTAATTGACAGAGGCTCAGACAGGGGATAACCCGGCAGACACAGCCAGGAAGGAAGCTGAATAAATCCTAAGAAAAGAAAAAAAAAAGTGGTCAAAAAGTCCAAACCGAGAACCCGTTACAAAGGCTGGACCGCTGTGACAAGATGACAACAGACGATCTGGCAGAGAACTGAGGAAACAGGTAAGTATAAATAGCACAGACCACAGGTGAGCAGAGCCCGGCCATTAATCATGATGCATTCAGGGGAGCTGGGACAACTGGATCCGGACTTATAACTGTGGATATGAAATTTTCTAGCCCAATCCAAAAATATTCAGGGCTGTAAATTGGCCTCAGAAGTGAATGGGAGCCTCGTGATTGGCTGGTGAAGTCTTCTGGACCCATACAGCTCCAGTAATCACAAAGAAGCGTCAAATCTGTTTTTAAATGATCCACAAAACATATTCAACTGAACAACAATCAGTAATATTATTTTTCTCCTATAATTACCTGCAATTTCAACTAACTGGAGTTGAGAGGACACAGTGTTCATGACCGCTTGGCTTCCTTTTGTGGGTGAGATGCTGTTGCCGTGACAGCACATCAAAGGCACATCATTAACAAACCAAAACCAATATTCTTGTTTTTTTGTTTGTTTGATTGTTCTCTTTGTCACAGCAGCATGCAGCCCAGAGATGATAAATGTAGATCTAAATGCCTGCTCAGTACAAAGGATCCAGGCAAAAATATTCAGTCAAATCTGTCAATCACACTCATAATTAAAAAACTGTTTGAATAATTTGATTATTTTAATGAAGTTTCATTTATAAAAGCTTTAGAGCACACTACAGTAATTCTCCTGTTCCTTTCTCTATGTTTTTCGGCACGTAAAACCTAATCATACTTTCAGCAATTTCAGCAATCTTGGTATCAAAACATTCAGCCTTCAAGACATAACTTGTTTGTATTTTGGTATTCATAAACGTTATAGTTTTTGAAATATTGATCAAAATATGCCCCATGGGAAATGAGAAATTAAGTGTTTATAAGTAGATATAGCAACAAGCCTCTAAATATATTCATGTGCTATTTTCATCTTTTGAAAAAAAATGGCTTTGAGCTGTTAAATTAGCATTATGCTAGTTAATTTTGGGTGACTTTTTTATGCTAATTTGGAGCTTAGCTAATATTGTAGCAACATGCTAACATTTTTGGCTTATTTGTTATTTACTGAGGTTTTTTTTAGGCTAGTTTAGAGTTTAGCTTCTATTTTAGCACCTGGCTAACATTTTTGATTAATGTTTGGCTATTTTTGAGTCCTGCTAGTACATAAGCAATGTGCTAGCTTGTTTGGCTTTAATAATTTCACAAAATTGGTATGTATTGGGGATTTTTAAGCAATTTTACTACAAAATTTTAAGAAATTTAGGTCAACTTCAGCACTCTTTTATATTTTTTTAACAAGTCTTTAAGCCAGTCTTTAATTTTTTACATTTTGCAAATAGCTTTTGCATTTTTAGAAAATCCCTTCAGCAATTAAATATATAAATCAGCAAAAAGCTTTCCCACATCATCGCAGGTAATTTAGTTGAAATCATTTTTCTGTCACTTAATTTGGATGTTTTTCCTTGAACTCTCTGAACAGACATCAGAAAAGCGTGGTCCTTCTCCAGGAGGAAAAAGGTGACTCATAGCCATGTGGGAGCCTTGACTTTCTTTTCTTTGTAGAATCTGCTCAAAACTAGCAGGAAAATGGCAGATTTCTTGTCGGTAGTTTTAGCTTTGACTAGTTTTTATGATAAACCTTCAGCTTAACAAAACGTTTCACTCTAAACATTTTCAATCAAACTAAATTGAACCATAAAAGCTTTTTTATTATTATTTTAAAATAATATGGGGCTAAAAACATGACAGATCTTCAAGTACAGTAAAAGATAATGTCATCCAGTGACCATCAGTGACATCAAGGTAATGCTTTATTGCATAAAGGAGGACCTAGTTGACTATAATCTGTCAGCTGAAGCCTGACATTGGGAAAGCCTGAGAACACGGTGACATTTGTCACGTTGTCGTGACATTTTTACTGCCATTCTGTTCCAGTGAACTCAGATACTCAATGTAAGCTCTTCTTTACAAATTCACAGCCATCCTTCAGAGAATCAGGATAATAGGATGACCCTGGTTTGTTTCTATTGCATGATTATATTTTTCATCAAAATGATTGATGTCTTTTAGATCTTAGTATGGAGATAATAAGGAGAACTTCATCTCTTTTCAGGAAAAGTGGGAAACTTGAGTTTTGTGCTTTTTTTTCTTTTTTGCAGTGAGCAACGGACACATCGGGCATGTGATGCGTGTTGAAAATTAACCTTTAACACCGGAGCTCCAGTGTTAAGGTTCTTTGATTTACAAAAAGGCTCTGGTGAATCGAATCAAATCAATTCTGGAAATTTTAGGTGAAACCCAGCTCAATCTCCAATTATTTCAATATATGAAAGACTTTAGGTGCATTCATAACCGAATGCGATTTGTGCCACTTCATTGGAAGTGGTCACTTGAACGCACATAAGCTGTGTGACCTTCGCGGTGGGGGCAGGCGGTTGTCTGGAGTGTGGGGTGGGTTGCCCTTGGGGGGCCCTGGCTCCCGCCAGGGTCCTCGGCACCGCTGGGTGGT
>NC_050533.1:19063058-19064691 GCF_002922805.2 Oryzias melastigma
TCACTTAGTCCTGGTTGTTTTATGATGTTGCTTCCCTCTGTTGCCATCTTCTTCTTCCCAAAACACACATTTACACAGGCTATGTCCAGTTCCCTACTCACTATATAGTGTGTTCGCCATTTTGTAGTGCTGTCCGAATCTACAGTTTTCAAAGTCGAGTTCCCTAGAAATATCCCAGAAGTCTTGGGTCTATCACACACATGTTTACAATTCAAAAAGTGGGAAAAAAAGGATCAGACAACTGTAGTTAACAATTGCAAAACCTGTGTTTTAATTATATTAACACCCAAATGAATAAAAGTCATAAAATACTTTACAAAGAAGGATTACGTGCAACAGTTCAAGGCAAAAAAAGGCATATAACAAAGTTGTAACTGTGTAATAATGGAGGGAAATTACTATAATAAATTAAATGTGTCCTGGTATGAAAAAAATAAAGAGTACAGCAAAAGTGCTGCACAAATGATAAAGGTTTTGCATTTGGAATTTTCCTTCCATAAAAAAAAAAAATTATAATAAAACATCAACACAAATTTGACTTTTCAGCGCTAAATAAAATCCAAAACTGACAATTGTTATTGTTAGTGTCATTTATCCATTTCATATGTGATTCTCCCCATTTTTATACAAGTTCTGGGTTTGCTGTAGGAAATTGTGACATTTAATCTTCAACCTTTTTTATCCTCCAGATTGCATCCAGCCAACTCTGCAGCAAAGGAAATGTATGCGCCAACAACAAATAAGACAAGAAAATGAAAAGAGGCACGAAGAGCACGTCTCAAACAACAAATTTGTTCTTTGTGGTCGAGCCGCTTTTGGTGGCTGTGTCTGCGTGAGACTGGTAGCCAATCGTCATCTTAGAAGGAAGTCCCAGGCGCTCCTTGTAAACCCTCCTGAGGAGGAAATGAACAAACATGAGTAAAGTAAGAAAAGATCCTCAGAAGTTTAGGCTAAAAGGAGCTCAGACTCACCCTATGTGTGTGACTGCCTCCCTGTTCTCGTAGTTTGCTGTCCAGACAGCTATTTTATCTCCTTTGTTGCGAACGTTGACCACGGCTCCGCAGACATCGTCGCTGTAGTCATCGAACGCCTCTCCGACTAAGC
Source organism: Oryzias melastigma (assembly GCF_002922805.2). Taxonomy (NCBI): domain Eukaryota; kingdom Metazoa; phylum Chordata; class Actinopteri; order Beloniformes; family Adrianichthyidae; genus Oryzias; species Oryzias melastigma. The sequence continues at coordinate 19,064,163 of NC_050533.1, forward strand.
ACAGGAGCTGGGGAGGGATGGAGAGCAGCAACAAGGCGGTCATGATGTGATTCAGTTTTGTCTGACAAATAAGGGAAAACCACATTATTCTCAAGAAAAACGAAAAATCTGCTGAGAATTAAGGATCAGGGAGCATGTTTTTTCCCTTTTGAAACGACAAGCTCCAAAAGATCTAGAAAACTATAATTAGAAATCTTTAGTAGTAGTTAAATACACAGAGATATTACGGAAAGCAGATTCAAAAGTAAAATCTATGTAAGAAGTTCCTCTGTCATTTTCTCTCTCTTTCCTGGGTGTTTATAGCCGTCATGCCAACGGCGCTGCAGCGCAGTGAGAACAAAAACGTGTCGTCTGGGTTCTGTTTGAGGTTGTTTTTAACCCTAGAAAACTTTCGCAATAAAAAGTTACACCATCACTTTTGCTGGGTAATTTTTACCCAATATAATATAACCAATAAAAAGTATTTGTCATAAAAATAGATCAAAATATGGCAACACACGATACATTAGAGTAGTTTGGTTTTATTTTC
>NC_050533.1:19064745-19089598 GCF_002922805.2 Oryzias melastigma
AGATCCTAAAACCATGCCCAAAAATTACTGAAAAATAAGAAATTTGGGAACAAACATTCCTTAAAAAATTAATAAATAATATGATGCTGGAGTCTTGGCCTTCGTTCCATCCAGTCCTGAGACGTGTGAGACTTTACCCAGGGACCCATGACACTCAGAAAAATGCAACATATTGAAAATCATGTAAATAGTTTTGCACGGGTGAAAATCCTCCAGCGATAGTGCTCTAGGGTTAAGACCCGCTCCAATGAAAATGGTGTTTTTAACGTGTTCTTTTGGTATTTTTCTCATAATGGAGGAAATATATAGAGAAAATGAAGCTCAAAATTGTATTTCTGAGTATTTATTTTTTTCAAATTGTTGTGACTAAGCTCATAGTGGAGTTTGGAGTGACTGAGGTTGTGGACAGGTGTCTTTTATAGAGATAACGAGTTCAAACAGGTGCGATTAATACAGGTAACAAGTGGGGGAGAGAGGATCCTCTTAGAGAGGAAGTTACAGGTCTGTGAGGGCCAGAAATCTTATTGTTTGAAGACAACCAAATACTTAACTTCCACCATAATTAATAAATTCTTTAAAATCTGATTATTTTTTTCTCATTTTGTCTCTCATACTTTTTAAGTGGGAGAACTTGCACAATTGGTGACTGACTAAATACTTTTTGCCCATATGTAAATATATACTGTGTATATATATATATATATATATACACACACATTTTTTTTGATGGCCCACAATCTGACACATCTTTCAATTGCGATTGATGTTTTGGGCAATATATAATCTTTACATCTACTTTACTACTTAAAAAAATGATTTGTAGTTTGTAGCGAGCACACACAAAAGACACAATAGAATAAACAAAAGGAGATAAATAACGGTGTCCAAACACATAGAGAGGGGTGTTTTGTCCCCCTCAGTGCTGCAGACACACAGCCTCATCACACCACAACAGGAGGCCACCAGGAAGCAGCAATGGGGTCTACCTGTAGGCTGCTGTGTGTTTTCACGAGTGCTGGAAATGTTGGCGCGCTCGGTGAACTTATTCAGAGCCGACAAAGTAATTGAAGAGGAGCTGGACGCGTTTGAGCGAGTAGAGGACGGGAGGTCACGTCACAGACCGCTCTGCATCAGGAACAATCCATCACGCCACCTCCAGCACGCGGCAGCTCATTCTCCATCCAACTCACTCAGCTCTGCTGTCGGGAGGAGCACTTCAGCCCCCTGCCTTTTACCGTTTAATTGTCCGGCGAATCGCCTCAGCGATACAAATGAAAGCACAGCTGCCCTTCAGTTAGAGTCTCATCGTACCTTCCACATTTCAGACGTATTTGTTTTCTGCATTTAGCATCATATCTGCATTTGTTTTTACAAAAAGTATCATCAAATGTTCCTCATATATTAATGTAGAGTGAACCTCTATTAGATTGATATTTTAATCACTGAAATAAAAATATCAAATATTGGTTTCAACCGGAACATCCGGCAAAAGCATCCAGATGAATCACACCACCGCAATAACAAGCAGCCTCTTTCCCCAGAACTGACATAACAGCGTGTTCTGTTTGTTTAGTAACATAACACTGAGCTGAATGTCTGTGCGTCACTGTCAGCGACCTGCAGCAGCAAGATCGTTCACCACAATACTGCAAGGCTCAGCAGCCAGCAAGCACATTTTTTACTCCTTCCATTTAGCAGCTTTGTGCAGCTTCACCATCAGCGGCAAAGCCAACACCATTTTCTCTGAAAATAAACATGGATGCAACAGATGGAAACATCTATTACAGCGTTTGATCTGTGGCTCTGAGGAGGCAGAGGATGTAATCATGTTTCTCCGGGCAACAAGCATGATGATAGTGCAATGCTTCCAATTACTGCTGCAGGCAGGTAATAAGTGTATTTCTTTAGGGAAAAGCTGTAAAAATGATTCCTGTCTTTGGGTTAAGTAACTGGATACAAAGAGCGGCTGCTGCAGCCAAACGCTGAACTGCAATTCCTTATCATCAGCCTGTTCCAACAAAACACAAGCTGATTCAAAAAATGATGAAAATTTGTAGAAAAGATCAAATTTGTACAATTTTAGCTTCAAAACTGCAGCAGAACTTAAAATGAGCCTTTAGGTATTGAGATATAGTTTTGTAAAACCAACTGCCTGTTGCTAGAACTACCCAGAATACACCATACAGTCTAAAGCACCTCAAAGCTGCTGTAACCGCTCTGGTGCTGTTCCCACTTTGGACTGTATGGTTGTGCTGTGAAGCATTAAAGAGCATCCATGACATCCATATGGTTCTGAGTCTTATGCATAAGTGAAATGGAAAATATCGGACCAGAAATAAATAAAACTCAAAAAATCACGACAAAAATATCAAACTCTGCAGTGGAACCTGATGAGATAATCCAGAAGCAAAATTAACATAAACTCACAGATATACAACAAAATCTGCAACGTTCTAAACTGTCATTGATTGAATTAAATGGCAGACAAAATAAAAGTGTTGGTGACTTTGATGAGCCCCAGTGTCATTCCTGCTGAACAGAACACTACAGGACGGTTTTGATATACACGCCACCAGGAATGGCGAGCAATCAACTCAACTGTGTCTTTCTAAGCACAGTTCAGGGGGGTCGCTGTGAGGAAGCTCTGTAGCTACGTTCACACCGGCCTCTGCAACATGCATTCAAGCAGCGCCTTCCAGTCAAAAGTCAAAGAAAACGTGTATAAATACGTGTTTCAGGGTTCAACGATCAAAACTCACATTCAGGCGTCGCTACTCAAGTAGTGGCTATTTTGGGGTTCCATATACTTGCGCAGCCTTTGAACGTGCATTGAACATTAAAACCAGTTGAATTTTGACCAATAAGGGACTCAGATTTGGTAGTGACATATGAAATGTTAATTCACTGAATCCATTGAACATTGATCATAGAGGAGAAATTAATAATTGGACTTTATGCAAGTCTTTAGTATGTTTGGAGAGAAAAATGACTCAATTTGTGTGTGCATAATTCTTGATTTTTAACTCATACAAAACATTTTGTGCGTAAGTTTGTGAACTTGTATTTTCACATTTACAAAATATACAAAGTAAATTTACACATGCACAACTTTAAATCACAACAGCTTAAAACTAACTACACACACAAATATTTAAAAGGTACACACAAAGCACCTGAAACACACACAAAACCACATTTATCCACAAATCTGATGTAAGACTCTACATGTCTCCATTTGTGTATAAATGATGCGTTTAAATGCTGCTAGAATGCTGGGTCATCAGAGATTTATTTTCAGCTGCTTTGAACTTGAATTATGAATAATATTAGGTGAAAACTTGACATTTTCTTAAACAGATGTGACCGATAATTAATATAAAAAAGTCTCCATCAGCACCTTCACCCAGTTCTCTGGTGCAAGCAGGCAGCGCCAGGTCCTTCTCCACACCCAGGGAGCGAGAGGGACGTAGGGCGGATCGACCCACTATGTTCTCTGGGTGTGGAGGAGGATCTCACGCCGCCTCCTTGCGAAAGACCTCCATGGTGAAGGGAAAGCACAGCAGTGAGGGAGTGCTCAGAATAGAGCAACTTCAGTTTTGAGTGTTTTAAAAGTGCATATTTAGACTTTTCTGTATTAATTATTGGGGCATATCGATTTAAGAAAGTGGGAAAATGTCAAGTTTTCATCAGATATTATCCACAATTTAAGTTCAAAGCAGCTGATAAAAAAAACTGATGACCCAGCATTCTAGCAGCATTTAAACGCATCATTTGCACATGAATCTTGGAAATGTGAAGTCTCACATCAGATTTGCACGTATAGGAGGTTTTGTGTGTGTATCAGATGATTGGCGCGTACTTTTTAAAGATTTGTGTGTAGTTTCATCCATCCATCCATCTTCCTGACCGCTTTGTCCCTCTCGGGGTCGCGGGGGTGCCGGAGCCTAACCCGGTGGCTGATGGGCAAAGGCAGGGTACACCCTGGACAGGTCGCCAGTCTGTCACAGGGCCTCAATCACACACATCCACTCTCACATTCACACCCAGGGGCAATTTAGAGTCACCAATTAACCTATGAAGCATGTTTTTGGACGGTGGGAGGAAGCCGGAGTCCCCGGTGAAAACCCACGCATGCACGGGGAGAACATGCAAACTCCACACAGAAAGGTCCCAGCCGGGAGTCGAACCGGGGCCTTCTCGCTGTGAGGCAAGAGCGCTAACCACTGCGCCACCGTGCAGCCCTATGTGTAGTTTCAAGCCGTTTTAACTTTAAGTTGAGTGTGTGTAAATGTATTTATTTTTTTGTATTTAGTCATTTCTGTGGATGTGAAAACACAGCTGGATGTACATAAATCTGATGAGTCTATTTGCTTTCCGTTGAAAAGAGCTGTTAAAAAAGAAGATTTATGAAATTTCTTTGATATTTCACATCGAGTCTTTTCCAATCGTAGGTGGCGGACATGTGCTAGTAATCAATAGAAGAAGAAACCCCTCCCTGCTTGTCCATTGTGAACACCATGGGCTAAATGCACCTATAAAAACCGTGTCACACACCTGCTGTGTCTGTAGCTTCACACAGCTGAGGGTGGTTCAAAAACACACTGGCTGTTAACCTTTACTCTGTCTGCTCTGATCCATGAAGGCATGTCAATGTTGCGATTTACAAATGTTTCTTTTCTTTGTCTCATAACATTTTCTAGTGTTTCACTTTTTCCATTTAGTGCTTTGTAAATAAACCACCAGGCTGAATTCTACTTACAGTTTCCAGCCAGAAGCGATCCAGGTCTAATCTCCTCTGCTGCTTGTTGAGTGTGACCAGCCAGCGCCCGCCACGCTTGTTCCTCTCATCCTCCCACATCGGTTCAATGCCGTCCTGAGGTTCAGATCATCAAAACACATTCAGAACCAGCGCACAGAACTGTTGCACAGAGGGTGCTGTTGCAGCACAACTTTCTCTCAGTGCATAAAGTAAAGATGGGAAGACTTTTTTTTTTGTTTTACATGTTAAAATAACTCAAATGTTGAAGAGGTTAGTTTTTACTCAATCTAAGAATGATGGGTGAGTCAAATGTACCTTGAAAAGGGAGTAATCACAACCTGACATCAGGTTGCTTGACAATTGGATATGGTTGTAAAGGCTGAAACAGAGTGTGCAACATAAAACATTTTAAGTTAAGCATAAAAAACAATAGTATTACATTATTTCACACACACAAAAAATATTCTGATGTTCTTACGCCCAGAAATCTTCAACCGTGTCAAACTTGGAGATGAGCCGCAGGTTGGCCTGCCATGTTTTGCTCTTGTCGTTCTTGAAGAACCACAGAGACCATCTGTTGGAAACAGGAAGGGAATCGAGCGATTAAAACCCAACAGAAACATGAAGATCTGAAGCTGAAGGGTGAAGTGCAGATTCATGATTTAAAAGGAAACATGAAAAACCTGAAAAAAAAAGCATCTTTGTCTGACCGGCGGAAAGCAGAACAGAGAGTGATGACGAAAAGCTGAAGTGTCAGAGAAATGAAAGCAGTTTTTCCGTGCTTTTAATGGAAACTTGAGCTAAATAAGTGAGATGAAGCCTCCTTTTTATGGAAGGGAGTCCATCTTGTAGACCAGCAGACACACAACAGTGTGTGAGGCATTTGGGTTATGACACTGTGCGTTTTTCTTGTTAACTTGACTGTCAAACAAGAGAAGGTCTGATTACACTCCATTATGGGGATGATACATAACAAAGACCCTCAAATGAACTTTGACAGCACGCCTGCATCTTCTGGCGCTGCGACACTAAATAAAAATGTAAATGAAGCTGTGTGTAAATGCTGACATTTCAGCTGCACCAAAACAATTGATTTGTTCTGCTTATAAATATTTGGCATATTTGGTTTTCAAAACTTTTCAGCAAACAGACATTAAAGTTGAGAGAATGTGCACTCGGGATCAAACTTTTCTTTTTGCTGATTGGCTCTCTCTTAAGTTTGGCTCATTATTTGACCTTCCTGGACTTAAATATCCCTATGGAATTTAAATACACATAATATATTCAGACGTTGCTCATTAGTATTCAGCTAAAGGGGTAAAACAGAAACTACCAGACTGTGAATTTAGAGGAAAAAAAAACACTTCACAATCCTGGACGGGGCACTAGACCGGATCCAGTCTGTTTTACAGAATAAAAACTTCTCCACATCAGAAGCAAAGTCCCTTTTACCCAAGATGCATTGTCCGTGTTGAAAGTGGAACACTTGACTAGCTAAATTAGCTGCTCTAATGTGTCTGGAAAGCAAACATGATGAGGCTAGTGTAGGAAAAAAATTGAGAATGCTCCCCTTCTGTTTGGGTTTTGTGACAAGTTTTAACCATCCAGATGGTTCTGGAAATAGCTCCGCTTCCTCTTGTGAACACAGCACTCATTATTTTCTGTGAATGGCCAATTCACGCCCCTCTGTCACTCCAACATGAGCGACTCCTTTCACGCTGCGCTCTAAAGCGGGGTAGGGGTCAAAAGTCAAACTTTAATCTTTTTTTAGAAGTGGGGAGTGTCCCAGCCACACAAACCCAAGGACTGGAGGTTTCTACGGAGAATGTAACAACTTTATGAGATGAGATCGACTGATTTCTCTAATTGTAATCTGACAATAGGAAATTAAAATGTAAGAATACGAGACCAATAATTAGATTTCTAAAAAGCAGACAGTGAAACATTTGATCTAATATATTTTTGTGTTGAAAAAATTGTTCTATAAAATCTTCAATAAAATAAATTGTCTGTTTTTAATAAGTAAAATTAATGCACATGCTATAAACAAAGTATTAATTAAGTGACAGCATGAATTTCTTAATTATTAAACTTAAACTGTCAATTTACCATCAAATTTAACATCTTTGTAATTCTGCACAGTCTGACCTGTTTTGAAGGGGATGTTTGATATACGCCTCAGGGCTCACCAGCTCCTGCCCCACTTCCTCAGATCCATCTTCTACAGGATGGGATGAACTTGGACTGCTTTCCTAAAAATAAATAAATAAATAAAAATAAAAAATCAGAAAAGTTCAGCAAAAATCGTTTATAAGAATAGAAGAAGCAGCTCCAACACTTTTCCAGAGAAATGTTGTCTATTTATTAAAAAAAAAAGAAAGAGCCACGTGGTACTTTGTCACTAACTAATAAAACAAACTAACCGTAACGATGACACAACTATAGGAAATAAACAAACTTTACTAAGGTTAAAAATTTAGTTAGAATTGACGATAAAAATATAAATTTTAAAATTGAAGCAAAAATGCTAAAAATGTAAACAACTTTTGCTTTTGAAAAATTTGTTTCCTAAATGCGACATATTTTTATTTCCCTTTTGTAATAATACTAAGGGATAAATGTGCATATTTATAACTCTAAAATAATTTAATTTCAGCTAACATCTCAAGCTAACAACTCCCCCTTTCTGGTATGAAAAGAAAAAACAAATAGTAACCGGAAACAGAAAAACAAAAACTTTATTTATATAAGTGGTCAATAGCAGTCACAGTAGCATTCTTGAGGTACAGAAAAAAGACATGCGCACTAGTTTGACAACTATTCTTGAAACTTTTTTTTAAGGACTCGACGAGTTTTCTGGTAAACGTGGAACGGTTTTAAACCGTTTGAAAACCGAGTTTAATAAATCTCGTCACATCTATACATAAGCGAGTATTTTAATTACAAATGTTGGCATTTTCTAAAGCAAACAGCACGCTGGTCGGTCTGACTGTCAGCCCAGGGGTCGGGGTTCTCCATACAGAAGCGTTTCTCTGATACAGGTCGTGGCACACAACACTCGTTTGAAAGTAGTTAAACAGCATGTGTGGAAGTAATAAAGACTAACTAAAGTCAAGGAACTAGTTATTAGACTTGAAAAAATACTTTAAGGTATATTTCAAAGTGGTAATACTTCAGGAAGACTTTCCATATGTTTGGAAATGTTCTGTACAAGGAGTACTCACCGGTTCGGCGGTCGCCATCTTACAAATCTCTGTTTGGAAAGCTCCGCTGATTGGTCCGATTGTACAACGTGACCCCACCACTGCGCGCATGCGCTTTGTGCCGCCGCTGACTCCACCCCTCTGGAACGCAGCAGCAGGCATGGCGACCACCGAGGCCAGAAGGGAGTGTGAAACAGAGGGCTGCAGCAAGGATGCCAAACTTCAGTGCCCCACGTGCATCAAGCTCGGCATTCAAGGCTCCTATTTTTGTTCACAGGTACCGCTGTCTTTCTGTGACTTTACCCGCTTCAGACGCCAGCTTCTGTCATGCACCGGGCCCTTTAGCCTCAAGAGGTTGCTAACTGTCAAGCTAGAAATGTGTGCTCTTTGCTCTCTGAACAGCAAGCACCCGCAAGGCAAACGTTAGCAAATATATCATGTCTATGTTATACTACACCTACAAAAGTGGGTGAGTTTAGCAAATATTTATAAGTAAATAGAAGCAGAGAGAAAACAATTTAGCTAATTGGTTTGTTAGCTACACCTTATAAGTGTATTGCATCTTTCCAGAAAATGGAGGGTGCAAAACTCTTCCTGTTCAATTCTGTGAAGTCTGGTGTTCTGTTACTCATTGAAGTGAATGTGTAAACCTTTTCATGGTTATTTAAAGCTCAATTGAGCTTCAAATATTACTCATGGAGGTGTTAAAAGAGTAAATGTATGTAAAAATCCAGGTTTAGCTTTCTTTATAGGTGTATGTTTGTTTGCATCACTCATTGGAGCAATAATATGTTTATTTTTTGGCAAATATACTTTTATTAATTGTTTTATATCCAATTGATTATAATTTGACATATAAACAAACTGCAACTTATTGCAATGCTATCTGATGCAAATAATCTTTTCTGTGACCAATTTTTGCTTCTCGTCTGCACCACAACTTGCTTTAAAGTGCACACTTAAACCCTTTAAACAGCTAATTTGGATCCCATTTAAGATCCTCAATGATACTGTTAGAATCAGGTATAGCAGGGAGCCTAAATGACATTGTCTTCTCACTTTACAGATGAGTAAAGTGTACTACTTAAACATTAACAATGCTCTTAATTTTCCCTCTCCAGGAGTGTTTCAAAGGGAGCTGGGCATCTCACAAGTTGCTTCACAAAAAAGCAAGTATGTATTAAAAACCAAAGTTACACTGTTTGGTGTCACGATTTTAAAGTCTTTTCAAGTGTTGGGGCTTAAATAACTCTGGGTCAAACCTGTGAGTCCTGCTGTCCTGCTTGTTTTCCCAGCTGACCCTGGCTTTGCCTCTTATTGGCAAAACACTCCTGACCAAGCATGGATGTCTAATACTAAACCAGCAGGATACGTCACTTAAAGACAATCGTATTCGTTTAGCTTATAAAGGTTTAGTAATGCATGTCTGACTACCTAAATATCATAACCCAGCCTGCAGAGGCTGTTAACCCATTAATATTACATTATTTGGACTAACTTAATTCTTCAACCACTTTTGCAGTAATCATAATTCCAGCAGTTTCTAAAGTGGGTTAAAAAGTGCTTACGCAATCCATGGTTCTGTTGCGGAGCAAAGCCGCTCTACACTGTTGTGCAGCACTTTACTTTAGAACGCTAAAAAACACTTTTCTCCATCTCAGAGTCCATTCGCATCTAGTAACATCCCCAGTGTTAAAGAGTTCATGTAGGTGTGGGGTGCTCATTACATCGATCCTAATCAAGTGATCATTCGCTAAAGACATGTGGGTAGATTGTGGTTCTTCACAAATAAATTAAAATATATTTAAAAAAAAAAAATTCAACATCAAATAATATTCGTCTGTGTGAACTACATCACTTGATTGACATGCAGAACAGTCAAATTGAAGCAGCGGCGACGATTTACGCTAGCGAGACAGAGTTATCTTAACCAGACGAGAGGATCAGGGGCGGAGCTGCTCAGCTCAGCTCCAAAAGCCACGCCCCCTCAGAGAAGATTTTTGAACCAGATTCTTCAGATCAACATGAAAAAATGCTTTTTCAGACATTTAAGTTATGAGATTTTGGTTAAAAACGTAATAACCATAATTAAAACTCTACTGGGAATGTTTTTTTAAATAATAAATTGTCATAGGGGGACTTTAAGCTATTTCTTAACATTGCTTAGTTGTTTGTATAACTAAGACCAATAATTCCCTTCAAAAGACAACTGCAGGATTCTCATATGGTTGATTAGAAAACTCATCAGTGGGGCAGGGTTTACTAATTTCTCATAGACGGCTAATATTAAATATGAAAAGACTAATATTACATTTGGATAACAGGGCTTAAAGTTTCCAATAAAGAAACAGTGTTCCTTCATTTATCACAGGAGTAATATTCTAAAAATAGCCCACAACAGGTGTAATCTGTGAAGTAGCTTTATTTTTTAACAATTATGATGATGTTTTAAGGCGGTAAAACTCTTCACTACTCACTTTTATCACACAGATGTGATCATTTTCTCATTTATATCTCTTGTTTAAACTCTAAAAGTATAAACTTTCACAGATTAATAAGTCCAGAATTATAGAATGGAAACAAGATTGAAGATTGATGTAAATTTGGCAAATTGAACACATTCAGCACTGGAGACATGGCACAATGAGATTGATTGACAATATAGTCAATCAGGACACTGTATACTATGATAACAATATAAAAAATTGCTCACAAAATACCGGTAAACAGTAAAGGGCCGCTGTACAGTCTTCATCATTCAGAGTTTGGTGTTTTCAGAAGAAGAAAAGAACCAAAACGAAGCCAAGAACTGTGTAGAGAAGGACATTAACACAGACCCATGGCCCGGCTATCGCTACACAGGAAAGCTACGCCCTTATTACCCCCTGGTAAGTTCTTTTTTTCTTCAAAACGTACCCAAAGATGAGGACTTTTTAAGAGTGGTGTCTTTCCCTGTCGGTCTTCAGACTCCCATGAGGCTTGTACCAAGTGGAATCCAGAGGCCCGACTATGCCGACCATCCCAGAGGTAACGCTCTCCTGCTGGTTAAACTGGTTCAGATTCGGCTCAGAAAGCCTCCCAGTCTTGGACAGGTTTTTGTGAAAGTGACACTCATGGCTTTATTTTGTTTCCAGCAATTCTATAGAGTCTAAAATATAAAGAAGCTAATGGAATCTTCCTGATACCGTCATTTGATTTATCTCTTGATCTGACTTTATGCTGAAGAAGTTTCTGAGTTTTGCGCTGAAGGAGAGTTTTTTAATGAAATTCCAACTTTATTTGAGTGCAATAATTGAGTTTGCAGGGTATTGGAGGGTGTCTTCTGTGGGATCTAATGAGTGCGGCGAGGCTTTTCCCAGTCACATTAGGGGTGTGATGTGTGACCAGGCTGGAAGCTGCGAGATCGCTGTGACCCCGTCTTCGCTTCACTTTCTCCTGTGTGTTGTTGCTTCTCATATTAACTCGGCTGCAGACGAGCATTTAAATGAGTTGATTTATCGCAGTTTGTTGACCCCAGCCATACCTGGAAAATTGCACGGTGAGATGTGCCCAAGCGGAAATTGAAACCGCCGCAACGGAACAGGATGTAGCTAATGACATGGACTGGATAAGCTACTAGTTTGCTCTGAGAGCTGTAACCTGTTGCCATCCTGCTGTGGTCAGGAGAATGAGCTCAGCCAAGCGTGAATTTAGTGCGCTTTGCATGAATGGGCAGCAGAGCTGATGATGTTGACTCAAAAACTACACCCAGACCGATCCCACAGTCACACACATTCACCCACTGTGATGAAAATGGTGTTTTTAACATGTTCTCTTTCATTTAAGCACTTTAAATAACATCTTCTTGCACATGAAGTCACATGAGAAGGATCTATCATCTTGCTAATTATATTTGACAAACCCTGAAGAGGCAAGAGCTAAAATGAGCCAACATGTGTCGTGTTCTACTAATAGACGCACAAAATAAAAATAATTCAAGGGGGAAAAAAATTGCTTTTTTTTAGTTATTTCCAGGGTTGAATGTTACAACAAAACTACTAAATTCATTTGATTTACAAGTTGTAATTTAACTCCTGTCTAGAAGTTTAAGGGGGCCATACCGTGTTTTTCTTACATGCTTCAGAGTAAACTATATCCATAAATATGATCATATATTTCCTTTGAAAATTATTATTTATGAAATATGAGTCATTTTTCTAAACTTTTTTCATACCCGGAAGTAAAAGGACTCGATCTCTGAGGCTCCGCCTTGCACTCCTTGAGGGTGTCGCCCATTTCACGATGTCGATGTAGAGCAAATTTTTGTTTTATTGATGTACATTAGGGCTGGGAATCACTGGGTTTTTAGAGGATTAGTCAGAAATGTGTGAATAGATCAAAATACCACTTTGGGGTTCTTTATAGTGATGATTGAACAGTATAATACACTTAAAAGCTCAAAACGTTGATTTTCAAAATCATTAAAGGTGGGATTTTAAAAAATAAAAAATCTAACAGAAAAGCAGCCATTTTTGACTGAACAAGGTATTTGCTCTTAAAGAAAACATTTATTTTCTAAAAAAAAAAAAAATAAAGTAAATAAGTTATTACAATTATACTATTACTGTTCACTGATTGACACTAATTTCCTTAATTTTGTTGGATCAGTGATCCACCAATAGCTGCATGTGAAGTTGACCTGATCTGCCTCCACAAAGGCCTGAACACCAGCCAGTCTCTGCTGTGAGGGAAGACTAACTGACAGGACCGCCCACCAGCTCACGTCTGCATGAGCTTCTGCAGGGAATTGCAACAGTCAGTTCCAATCAGGGGGGTCGTCTGCTTATCAATCGCTCGGCCAGTTTGTCACTTTTTTTTGTAGTTAATGAAAGTCACAATTTGCAATTTATAAAAGGCCAATATAAAAAAAATAGGAGCTGCAACCACAGATTTACTCGTTATCTAAAAGAAATCCACCATGAAGCTGAGTTAGCAGCATTTGTTGTCAGAGATGAAGCTAAAGCTAGCAGAAGCAAAGGGAACTTAGATGATATTGGCTTTGAGGGGAAGTAAAAAGAGAAAAGCTATGAGGAAACTCGTGAAATTCATGGACGGTCACGCCTTTTTAAAGGGGCCCTACCATGAAAATTCTTTGAGGTTTCAGCCAAGAACCGATGTGCCAAAAGTGCCTGTAATGTACATTATTCCTATAGATACTTAAAAATACACTTACCACATACATGAGATCTCTTAAGGTGACATGAGCCTCAATGGAACTGCAAGACACTTCTGCTCCTCCCCGTCATCCTCCATGGACCTGGACAAGCCAAAAACACACAACCCCCATGTGACTAAGGCTTTACGTTTAATAGCATGTTGGCTTCCCTGCTGGTTAGCTGGATCAGGTGATTACAGGTTGGGATTGATTCAACATACCTGATCATGGTAATCAGTAGCAATAGGGAAAAGAGCAGGATGGGAGCTGCTGTAACACTTTCTGCCTCGTGGCCATTCCCCCATCTTTTATTTACCATTAAACATTGTTTTTTTTTCTATGCTTGTTAACATTACACCCCTTTTTTATTGTGCAGCCTTGCCACAATAACCTTTACTTCTTTGTCATGTTTCACACTTGAGAAATAGATATTCTTGGTCATGGTTTGCTTCGATTAACAATGAGGACTAATTGATAAGATGTCTTAAGTGTACTAACAGATTTTTCGGAGGTGCGTCAGAGCGTGAGTAAGCTCGGTTGATTTTTGAGCTCACCCTGTAGACTCTGCCGCCAGGAGGGGGGCTGTATTTGACTTGTACACAAATTGTTCTCATGTCTGTGTTGCTAGGCAACAGCTCATGTTCATCCAGCAATCATTTTCTTGACTTGGTAAATTATAGATCAGTGAATTGTTTATGGAGCCTCTGCTTTGACCGACACTTGTTTGTATTCTCTGCTCGGCGAGAATCTCCGGGCTCGGTTGAATAAATAGCTGGATAACAAGTTTGCTGTTTTATTGCCGAGCCGTCTGACGGCGCTGAAACCTCTGCTTCCTTGTTCTCCACACAGCAGTGACAGTTCTGCTCTGTTCTGACGAGACGGCAGTGTGAGTTTCGTTAGCTTACCCCTTTCAGGTGCTGAAGCCGTAGTGTAGTCCCTGCTGGAGCTGCTAGATACTCATAGTACCAGAAAACTGCAAAAGGCTTTTAGGATTCTTCTGGATTTGAGAATCAAATTTGTAAAAATGTGGACTTTTGTTCAGTTTGCCGTAAAGGATCCCTTAAAAAAGATAAAAATTGTATTTTTCAAAACCATACTAACTCTAATTGAGTAAAAATGTAGTTAATTTTAACAAAATTTTAATCATCAAATCCATTTTCTTTAAAAATAGAGACAAAGATTCACTACAGCTTTAAGCCACTGAATTGAACGTAAAAAAATGCTTTGATAATTTCATGAAAACCAATTGGCTATTTCAACACTTTTAAAGAAAAGCGATCTTTTTAGACTTAAAAAAGTTTCCAGGCTGGCAGCTTTAGCTCAGAATACGCAGCATTTGACAGCCAGTGAAACGTGTAGGGAACTCCACGGCTCATTATCTTCAGTTTGAGACTGCAGTGCAGCAGCCGGAGTCACTTATGAAGCTGCTGGCCTCAAGTGGCAGGCAGGAGAGCTGCCACTCTCATGGATATTCAGACAGCTTAATGAGACGGAGCGAGAGTTCGAAGGAAACTATTTTAAGGCCCGAGAAGAAATACGATTTCTGATTTTGTATGTTTAAAAAAAACCCAACAGATTAGTCTAGAAAAGTCGTACATTTAAAAAAAAAAGAAGCATGTGTTACAAAAATTCAGTAAAGCACTGTGTTTATAGAGTGAAATGTAACATCCGACTCTTCAGACTGTGAATTATCAAACTCTTAAAGACTTGCTCCAATGGAAATTGTGTTTTTGGTGTTTTTTTTACTTTGCATGTTCTTGTGGCATTTTTCTCGTAATTGTTGCGGTCCAATAGGTACACAAGCATCAGCCCAAGTGAACAACAAGGCAGGCAAAGGATGCAGCGTGTCAACAATAACAATGATGGAGGACATCCATAAGGAAAATTAAGCTTAGATTAGCATTTCTCACTATTTATTTTTTCAAATGATAGTGAACTAGGAGCTGAAGAAAAAATGAAGGTGGAAAAAATCACATGTTTCTTGTTACTTGGAAAATAGGAAATATTTTGTGTCAGTTTGTAAATTCACAACTGAGCCAACAGAAATTAAATGTGGAGTTCCCCAGGGCTCCATCCTGGAGACACTTCTATTTAACATCTACATGCTACCACTGACCAAAGTTATAAAGAACAACAACGTTCCTTGTCTATGGTACCTAATGTCCTTGAAAATGTTCTAGAAAATGACACACATTTGTTGATTTTGGTGAAAAATGGCACAATCATGATTAAAAGACCACTGGGGATTCTTGTACACGTGTTCCTGTGGCATTTTTCCTCATGATAGATGACATTTATAAAGACAATTAAGCTTAAATTGGCATTTCTGACTATTTGTTTTTTCAAATCATGGTGAATTGGGAGCTTAAAGAAAAATTAAGTTGGAAAAAAAATCACATGTTGCATGTTACATGGAAAACAGGAAATATTTTGTCAATTGGCAACTTCATATCTGAGCCAACAGAAATTACATGAGGAGTTCCCCAAGGCTCCATCCTGGAACCACTTCTATTTAACATCTACATGCTCCCACTGACCCAGGTTATAAAAAAAACAGTCACCAAAGCTATGGTGACTAATGTCTTAGAAAATGATACATGTTTGTTGGTTTTGGTCAGTACAATCATAATTAAAAGACCACTGGGGATACTTGTACAATAGATCAGCACTGCAGTTGAATATCCATTCATTTTCTTAACCAGCTGTATCTCATTTGAGGTCACGGGTTCCCAAAGCCTGTCCCGGCTACTGTTAGGCGAAGGCGGGCTACACCCCGGACAGGTCGTCAGTCTGTCACAGACCCACACATGCACACCTTGGTACAATTTAGAGTAACCAAGTCAATTGACAATTACACATTGAGCTTTCTAGAGTCCTCTGCTGTAGATGCCATGCTTCTTCTAGACATGCAACTGCTTTCTAGGAATTGTTTCTTGTCCTGAACTTTAATCCACTTTTTGGGTCTTTAAAGCTTCCAGGAGTCTGACTTCACAGAAGGTAAAACCTAAAGCTGCCATGAATAGAATTTATTTTTATGGTTTTAGTTTCAGTGTAGCAGAATGGGAGCAGCACATGATTTATTCAACCGTTACTTGTGATGGAAAAGAGAAATCGATCTGGAGAATGTAAATCCAGCCCTGCTAGGACCTATCAGAAAATTGATTGACTGACAGCAGCTGCTGCTTCAAGGTCCTCCTTCAAAGAGCTCTTCAGCTTGGCAGAGGTTTAAACTGTGAGTGATGCCAGTTGACTGTCCTTGTTTCCGGCCCACAGGGATGTCCGAGTCCGAGCAGTTCTTGAAGGGGACGTCGCAGATCAAGATCCTCTCTGCCGAGGACATCGAAGGCATGAGAGTTGTTTGCAAGGTGACAAACTCTCCGTCTTTACACGTCCAGTTTACAGATTGATTTTTGACCCAGGTTTCTATTGCAGCTGGCCCGAGAAGTGCTGGATATTGCGGCCTTGATGGTAAAACCAGGTGTCACAACAGAGGAAATCGATCATGCCGTGCATTTGGTATGTACACCCCCACAAACACACAAACAGGAGCAGCAGAAAATCCCCAATTTTATATTGTGTCAAAGAGCCGGCACATCCATCCTTATCGGTACACTCCAGCTCAAACAGGAGGGTTCAGGCCACATCCAAGTTCCCAACTCCTTTGGTCAGATCCGATCAAATCCACTAGAAATCTTGAAGCAAAACAAATCCATCAACAAAACCCTCAAGAGTCCTCTAGTGCCAATCCATGAGTGCAATTGATGGTTGATAACCCCTCTCTTTGCCCCTGTGGGTGAAGCTTTTTGGGAAACAGGTTAGTGTTGAGGCAAATAAATACTTGTTTCCATTATCAATCTCTCCATCAACAAAGGGACTCTAGTTTGCGTTCTAGTCTTTAACCCGTTTAAAGACTAGAACCTTATTTGGATCATTCATACTTTGAGAAGTTGTAGCTGGAACTATGTTGATGAAGAACATCTGTTGGAGTTGCTGCGTCTTCTCTAGTATTGCTCTGCTTTTATACACGTAGTCAGTCCTGTTCTTCATGCTGCAGGGCTATGTGGTCACATTATGCATAAATATGGCCACGCTCGTGCCATTATCTGTCTCCGTAAACAACGCTCTGTGTGTGTGTTCAGGCCTGCACAGCGAGGAACTGCTACCCATCACCCCTCAACTACTACAACTTCCCCAAATCCTGCTGCACGTCGGTCAATGAAGTCATCTGTCACGGCATCCCAGACAGAAGGTCCCTGCAGGAAGGAGACATCCTCAACGGTTGGTGCATCACAGTTTTCATCTGACGGGCCCCAACAAGCCGAGCTTTGATCTTCCTCTCAAACTAGAAAAGGCGTGAGATTCTGAAACCTCAAAGTCAAGTCCTTGGAAGTGTCGTGCTGTAGTACCAGAATATTTTTATTAGCGAGAGCTGGAGAGGGATTTGTTTTCCCGTGACGAGTAGTTGTGGCAGCGTTCTGAAGCGCTGTCGGCAGGAGTTTGGCCAATTTTAGCCGCTTTTTATGAATGTGTCTGCTGTGACGTCCACCGCTCCCCTCGGAGCGTCTGATAGAGCGCTTCCTACCAACTTATCTCTGGCTGTGCGTTCCCACAAGACGAATCATTTCATTAACCTTTCCCGGCGCTGCTTTGCCAGTCGGAATCTGTATATTTCCTCTTTAGTGGTAGAAGTCTGTTTGGAGAGTCTCACTTTCATCTGCCGCTCATTCACAACATTTAGTCTTTCAAACGGATGCTGCTGTTAACGCTACGCTTTCCATTTAACACAATGAACAAACATATTTCTTCCTCCTTCACTCTTCCAGTGGACATCACCGTCTATCATAATGGTTTCCATGGCGACCTCAACGAAACCTTCTTTGTGGGGGAGGTAGATGAAGGAGCCAAGAAGCTGGTCCAGACGACGTACGAATGCCTTATGCAAGCCATCGACTCCGGTAGGCTCCGCCCAGGTTTTCCTTCCTTTACCCGACTCAAGTTTGTTTGTATTTAAGCTACATTGTTTCTGAAGCAAGATCAGGAAATACAAATGTGTTAAACTGTTTAGTTTTTTAAGCCATAATTCATAAAACAAACTTCAAGTGTGTTATATACCCTTTTCACGTTACGTCACACAAAATGGCGATTGTGCAGTGACTTCCGGTTATATGTTATGTCTATGGTTTAGAACAGCAAAGCTGAACGCTGTTTAAATAAATTGTGTCAAACAGCGTTCAGCTGTCAGCTTTGCCATTCTAAACCTGAACAGCGGAAGTCACTTTTCACATTTTTGGCCTCGTCGCCGTTTTGTCTGATGTCACCGTGAAAAGGTCTGTCCAGAAATCTCCCTGAAAATGAATATAAATTGACAATTTTAATGTTCTTGTTGTGTTTTAAGATTTACACTTTTATTTAACTCACAGACTTTAGAGCTATTTGGATGGACTAAGATTACCCTGACGAATCAAAAAAAACTTTTTGCCTTGAGTTACTTTTATTTTTCAGACAAGGGTTTTTTTTTTCAAAATGAAAGTATGATTGTTGTTTTTGTCGAGGAATTTCTGGGTAAGATCCTCTGAATTTATTGCAGAAACAAGATTATTCCTCTTTACAACCCTATTCAGTTCAATCCAGAGCTGAGTGTCAGTGAATACTACTTTCAGACGTGAAAAAAAAGTTTCTATAAACTAAATTAGTTTAGTTCCAGACTGGAGGATGACCAGTGTAGCCGATATGTTACATATGGAACCAAAATATTTTATGCTTACATTATACAGAAACTTTGACTCCCTTCATATGTGGAGACATAACATTTGGAGCCCACTGCAGGATGTCAGGTCATCCTGAAGGGTTTAGAAAATAAAGTTCAAAAATACAAACTGGGAAGACCATTTTATTTAATTGATGGAAATTTCAAAATAAAATCTTTTGTTTTATTTTGAAATGTCTTGGAAGAAGTGTGACTTTCTTTAAAGTAAAACGATTGGGTCAGATATGAACCTGTCTGGAATTGGACAGGAATTTTGGTGTGCCTGTAAACTGATTGATTTTCACAATAAAAGCACATATTTCAATATTTCAATTCACTCAATATTTGTGTTTGCATATTTTGTCAGATGAAAAAGGAAAAGCTTTGAAAATAAAATAATTTGATAAGACAACGGGGCTGAAGCTTTTGAAAAAAAAATACATTAAAGAAAAAACCTTTTTTGATCACTTTCAAAAGTGGTCATTGTGATTTTAGAATAAAGTCACGTTGGAGGTAAACAGAAGCTGCTTCGTCTGTCCTGATCTCTTCAGTGAAGCCTGGCGTTCGCTACAGAGAGTTGGGGAACGTCATCCAGAAGCACGCCCAGGCCAACGGCTTCTCCGTGGTCCGGAGCTACTGCGGCCACGGCATCCACAGACTCTTTCACACCGCCCCCAACGTGCCACACTATGCCAGTGAGTGTCCACACAGAGGCCAGAATCTGAGTCCTGTTCTTGCTCTGCGGTGCATTAATGCTGTCGCTGTCACTGAACAGAAAACAAAGCAGTCGGAGTCATGAAGCCGGGTCACGTGTTCACCATCGAACCCATGATTTGTGAAGGTGAGTTGGGAAGATGAAGCTTGTAGAAGATTGAGAATCTGTTGATTTTGAGGATCCGAGTCCTGATCTAATACTTTTGTAATTTGTTTCAAAAATGAGCAAATTTAAGAAGCAGATCCAGGTTGTCCTTGATTTTTTTATTAAATCAATCTTTTATCATTTAACTCTTTAACTTTTGCACTTTTGTGAAGTAGCTTGAACGATCAAACAAAAAATGTGCATCTAATAAAAATAGTTGATAATAAGTCATGTGAGAAAGTTTAGTGACAAGTTTAGGATCTATTCAACAATTTTGATCATATGATTCAAAGTTGTAGCATGATTGTGATGAGTATTCATGATCAATTTAATCACTACTAGTTTTGATTACTTTTGATGGTCATGGATTTCCTTTCCTTATTATTCCTTTGTAAAAATAAGCTTGAAAAATAAAGCACTGACTATAATAAGGATAAAAGAAATATCTGATCCTGATCAGGACACAACATTTGATTCCAATCGGGTCTGAAACTACTTAATCAGGCCCAATTTCTGAACACATGATCAGATTGAGACATCTCAAGAATGTTGTTCCTTTGTTGTTAGTGATTTAACGATTCAGTCAAACCACTTTCTCTTTGCCCCTAAAGTCAAACGTCTGTTTTCCTACTAACAGAAATGATCAATACTAGGGATGTAACGATTCAGTCAAGCTACGATTTGATTCCATTCACAGTTTCCTAGTCGCGATTTTGAAATTTTTCAGATTTTTTTCTCAACACAATGAATTAAAGATATTTTAAGGCCAAGTATGTATTATTAGACTCCTTCCTGGGAAGGAGTCAGAAGGGAAATGGTCTCGATGCCGCGTCGTCACCATGACTGCTGTCGTAGTAGATTGTTCTAAGTTTCATGAAAATGTAACGTTGCAGAGTGAGGAACAAATCTCAGCTTTGCATGAATTTGTGTTAGAAGTTGCGATCGCAACATCACAAAATCCTGGAGGGTCTGACTTATGTGAAACTCTAAAATCTGAAGGAGCTGCGAGAATTTCCCAGTAGGGAGCGCAGATGAACAACACACAGCCAGTCCGCAATGCACTTGTGCTCTGGAACAGCTGATGTCAGACTTTCAGAGGCACTCCGGTGTCCGGTACCGTCAGATGTTTAATTGATGCGGCGCTGACTGTCTCAGGTGGCTGGCAGGACGAGACGTGGCCCGACGGCTGGACGGCGGTGACTAGAGACGGAAAGAGGTCGGCTCAGTTCGAGCACACCCTGCTGGTGACGGAGACCGGCTGCGAGATCCTCACTCGCCGGCTGGAGGAAAACGGACGCGCTCACTTCCTGAGCCAAATGTAGGCTGGACTGTCACGCACCGCCGACTGGACTGTACCAGACCGACCCAGCACACACACAAACACACGATCCAAAATCAAGAGGCACCACTCCAAGAGCTCAGCTCGACTGAAGCTCACATGAAATAAATGTTGGTTCCTCAACCTAAATGAAAGTACTTGAATGTGTCTGTATCCAATGTGGACGACCTCATTAGTGAGATCTGTATCCTGCGAGGGAAACAGAAGAGTATTTATGCTTTTACTTCACCAGCAGACGTGACATCAGTCTGCCTTCACCTCTGTGATCCAGAGTTTTTACTAGCTGGCTAGTTGATGTTTGTTGTTGTTCGGAGCTCAGGGCAAATTCAACTAGTGCAGCACTCTCTATTTTCTTTCAGCCTCTGCTAACCTTCAGAATTCCACCACGATGGAGTCAAAACAATCAGCAATACTCAACAAAACGGCCTACAAGGCTTCAAACCCACCGACTTAGTTCAAGAAAATTAGTTGGTGTGAAAAAAAAAAAACAAACTGAAAGATTATTCTCCGGCTCGCTGAAAGAAATGCTGGCAGATGTAACAAACGTATTTTCACCAGCGCCTTTAAGTATTAACAGCTGTCTCATTCAGATTTGACAGGCAATGGTTGCCAAGAGAGTCGATGCAGCCTCCGTGTTTCCAAAGCCCTGGTGTAGCAAACCGAGCCTTAACGGGAATCTCACAATTAAAGCTTTCTGAGTGTCTACACCCCCCCCCTCCTCCCCAACACACACCATTAACTTCTCAGTTTGTTTCTGATTCTTTTGCTGCACGCAGCGTTGTTTCCACACTTTCAGAGAGCCAATGTGATCGGTTCTCCGCCATCTTTGTACTTCTAATGGAGTAATAAATGACTCTTCAGTAGCTCTGTGTGGGTGACTCTGTCCTTGAAACAAATCAGTGATCGGAATTTCTGAAGCGCCTTCGTTCATCAGCCTTTTCCTGAAGCAAATTCCTTTTAATACATTAAAGTGACTTTTTCACAGTTTATACAGCTGTCTTTCTTTAGTATTGCTGCATGAATATATGTTTTTTTCTATTTCGTAGATGTGGATGTCTAATGTTTGCCCTAATAGTACAGATTGACCAGAGAGCTTTGATCTTCGCCCCGTAAAGCTCACCACATCAAAGAATTGACAGGTTTTTAAACCCTTTGATGAAATCCAGAAAAAAATGTAAATCTTTTCAGTGAACTGTAGATGGTGGCATTTATGATCCATTACTCACGTTAGCTTAAGACGCAAAAAATAGACATTAGCACCTTATTTACTTGATCCACACATTTTTTGTCTTACACATCAGTTGTCCACTGTTTCACAACTTGACAACTAATTTTAAACAAATCCCTGCAACAATTTAGCTGAATTTGGTTTTTCAAAATAAAACCAGAAACGATGATTTTTCAATGATTTTAAGAGTTTGTCTTTTAAGGTCAGTCCAGTTCACACTTTAAACAAAGTTATACTTTTTAATTATTCATCAAACTCAGACATTAAATCCA
The DNA here is from genome assembly GCF_002922805.2 of Oryzias melastigma. Lineage (NCBI taxonomy): Eukaryota > Metazoa > Chordata > Actinopteri > Beloniformes > Adrianichthyidae > Oryzias > Oryzias melastigma. The sequence goes on from NC_050533.1 coordinate 19,087,346, forward strand.
GCAAATTTGTTCTCTAAGCTGAACTTACAGGGTTCTATAAAACAAATTATTTTTAAATAGACCAAATCTTCTGCTACCCAGTGACCTCAGTGACATTACAGACTTTGAGGCCATTAAAGTTCACTTTGCTATTTAGTGCACTGGTTGTTCTTTATGCGACAAAATATGGATGACCTCTTGTAGTATCTATTACGTTTTCGGGTAAAAAAAAAAAAGGTCAATGTGATATTTAGCATTTATGTAAAAGCAGTTAAAAGTCAGATTTTAAGAAAAAAAAGAAAAATCAAGACACAAATCAACAATCAAACTTTTGATTTTTCTAGTTTGTTTTGGTAATATTAACGTGATGAATAACTGCTTAAACATATAAAAGATGAATGTAGGCTGTTTAAGAAGTGCGACTAATACTCCTTGTAAGTTGCTTAAGTAAATGTTATTTCTACCAGCCACCTGTGTTCCACACTGATCCAAAAGACCAAGTGACACAGAAAACTAAATAATATAAATACAAAGAACTTCCCGCTTTCTCAGTGATCTTGATATATTTCACCACAAAAGGAAAGCTCCACAGAGACTCCAAACTCCCATGTAATTATATAAATGAATAAAAATGAAAGAGGATTTCCAGTGTTTTCCACATGACTGTTCAGCAGATGCACAGACGCCCCGCTGAGACCGTTACACCTGTGGGATGAGATGGACCTCATTTGGGGATTCATAATTAGCTGACTGACCTCTTAGCAGCTCAGAGCTCCAAACACAAAACGGATCGAGTTTTCTGCACTAGAGGACAAGAGAGGAGTATAAACTGAAGAAAATGAGATATTCTTCATATTTGTCTGCAGATTTATTAGTGGATGGAGACCCGAGTTGGTAGGAGGAGGGAAGGGAAACTTTCAGAAATAGAGATTGAAGGTGAAGAAGATAAAACATTTGATCCAGAATGATATTAAGTCCAGAGAATAAAAAAGTATTATAGGATGGGACGATGCAAAGCAAAAGTTGAAGTTGCACAGTCTGCTTCTGCAATAAATTATGTGTCATTAGGTGCAAATTGTTGCTTCCAAGGTTTGGAGTTAGCGTAGTTACAATAATATTTGTTGTAGCGCTATCCAAACTGTTTTGTAAATACGCTTGACAAATGTATATCACATTTTTCCTTACAAATATACATCTTTTTTACACATGCTCTAATATCTTTTAGACACAAATGCTTTTCTCGACAGAAGAATTAATATAGCAAAAATCACTAAACAATTCTATACTTACATTTTTTTGTAAGTAAAATGTATTTGCAGATGCAAAACTCAACAATGACACTCTTGTAGACACAGTGTAACAACTGCAACATACTTTTAAAAGGAATAGAACTCCCTACAACCGGCACAACTCACAAAGTTTGTGATACAAATCAGTGTCACGTAAAGTTTTCCAAACCGATGAAGGAAACCAGAACTCCCTACACTCCCCCTGCTTTAAACTTTTAGGGGTAATGGATGATTATTTATCTTTGGAAATAATTGGCAAATAAAAGTACTAAACAATCCTCATGGAAGGTTGTCTCTCTCTTGTCAGTACTTTTCCCTTTTATTAATTTTTTTAGCTTTTATCCTCCTTTAACCTCTCGGATCTCGTTCTCCTCGTCCCGAGTACAGTGTCCTGACCAAATTTGCTAACTTCTTCCTGGATCTCAATGATCAGATCTGGCATCCATGTGGAGCTGAAAAGACTGGGTCAAAGTTTAGCTCGATTTCACAACCCAGACCAGCTGATATTTTTAGAATCTGTGTTTGGACTTTTGTATTCTTTGTTACATGAGAGCAGACGCTTGTTAAGGGCATTCTTCACACTTGCCTTGACAACAGTTGTTGCCTGACCTTTGGTTGTCTGATCCTCCAGACAATACATGCTCCTGTCTGATATGGACTTTGTGGATCTAGAAAACACTTGAAGTCTTGAATCAATTTCTGACCTTCCATTTTTTTTCCAAGCTTGCTATGGGTTATCTATGTTAGAGATGTAGATAATGGAATATTTTTTGTCAAACAAATCACAAGACACAAGAAAGAAGTAAAGTTATCACCTCACAGTGTCTTGTAGTAGTTTTCAACTACAGTTATTTGGAATAAAATGTTAATTTAAGGTTACATTAACGCAATTTTCTTTAAAAACTTTTCAACCTATTTTTACTTAAATTTAACTTGACCAAAGTTAGAGCAAATGGCAAATGATAGTGAGAAATACTGATACTTT
>NC_050533.1:19089906-19137088 GCF_002922805.2 Oryzias melastigma
GAATAAAAGGTTAATTTAAGGTTACATTAACACAATTTTCTTTGAAAACTTTTCAACCTTTTTTTACTTAAATTTAACTTGACCAAAGTTGGAGCAAATGGCAAATGATAGTGAGACATACTGGTACTTTTATTTTGTTTTTACATAAAATATATAAAAAAAAACATAATTTAAGCCTTCACGCAAAAGTAATTTATTTTAGAGATGGGCTTAATTAAAACTTGGATCCATCTCTACTGAACCATTGCTGTAATGGTTACTTAAGTCTAGATTTTGATTAAATTTGATAATCAATGTGTGCACAGGAAATTAGGTCTCACATGTAAACAGAGAAAGAGGCCTTCCATTTTTTTCAGATTCAGTCTCAGTTGTGGTGTGGACTAAACAAACAGATACCAAAAAACCTCTAAGGTCCAGTTAGCTAGTAAAATCTGTTGCATTACAATAATATGTGAACGTGAAGGAAATTGAAAAATTATGTACTTCCTTTTAAAATAACAGAATAAAACAGTTTACAGCACAAATCCACAAACAGTCATCAAAAAGGTTAGAAAATGTCTTAAAATGGTAAATATGGTGCAGAGAGGAGGCAGTCTTGCCCTCACATGAGAAACTGTTTTAACTAAGGGTGTATCCAGAGGGGTAAAGGTAGTTGGTCCAGAACGAGTCGGTTTCATTTGGTTCGGATCAAGTCTTGCACCTTGCATTTGGTCTGTATTCAGACTGCTGTCAACTGGACTTTTCTGTTTCAAACTAAAGCTTCTCAACTAAACCATGTAACTAATGATCTCTTCAATCATTGGCCAGGAATTACAAGGGGGCCAAAGAAATGAGAGAAAGAATAATGGAAGTCCTTGTCGGAATAGTTCACTTATTCAAACTTCATATTTCGCTGACCAATTTTGAACGTGTTTATCACCTTCAGGTACATCAATTACTTTTGCTACTTTGGTACAATAAGGCATGCTGCAAGACGGTTACCGAGTAGGTGACAGGAAAGATACACTGATAAGTGTTTGAGATATAAATTTTTGGGAAAACTATTAGAAGCAATGTCTATCACAGTAAGTTGTTCTTATGGTCGCTACAGTCCCCACTCTGTCAACATCCCAGAATGCTCCGCTACGGTGGCAGTTTGGTCCAGTTGTTCCACTCCGGGCATGGAGTCTATTCAGACTGGGAAAACTTGGAGGGAATCAGAACTCAGTCTGACTGGAAATGAACCGAGACCACCTCAAAAGATGGGTCTGAGAACAGTTCCTAGTCCCAGACCAGGGTCCACTTGGGCGCATTCAGAAGTTTGTTCCCTCTATCGGAGGAAACGAACTCTGATTCATGTTAATTGAACCAAATGTGTTTGGTCTGAACACACGCTAAGTTACACTTTCACAGAGGGTTTGGTCCACTACATGTTGGTGTGAATCGAACCAAACCAAATGACTTTGTATAACTTACTTTTCTTATATAAATCAAATGTCATAATATATCAGTATGAAAACACCTGAATCATAAAAAATAAACCAATCGCAAAGGTTGTTTTAGTTATTCTTTAATGTTTTAGCGTCATTGTTTAGACACATCTACTGTTTTTTTTGGCAAAACTTGGTTAATTTGCATACATTGTTATTTTTCTTGAATCATCTCCGTACTGCGCTACATAATGATTGACTGAACCAGCTGGCCATCGCAGATCACAACACAGTTGGGTTATTGCGGAGAAACACTCATTACAGCCCGAATGCTGTGGAATAAAAAGAAAAAAGACAAAAGATGTCAAATAACTGATCAGAAACTGTCGAGTTGACAATGGTAAGGCAGATTTGTTGAAATGTACCATTTGCAGTCTTTCATCAGATCAATGGCGTCGTTGATCTGGTCCAAAGTCATGTTGTGAGTGATGAATTCATCCACCATCAACTTCTTATCCACATAGGCTTTAACCATCTGAGCTACTCCGTCTTTACTTTTGAAACCTGGTTCAAAAGCAACAAATGATCCAATGAAGACATATGTTCTGGTGGAACTGAAGTTCTTCAAAGACACTACTGAGGTGACGGTTGTACCAATACGCACCTCCAAACATGGAGCCTTTCCATGTTCGTCCACAGATGAGATGACCTGGTCTGATTGCAATGTCATACATGTCTGTCCAACCAACAATCACAGAGACGCCCCAAGCTTCCATGCAGGACTCTAAGGCGGTACGCTGTATGAAACAAATTATAAACGTCAGATCTGCTGTAGCAAAGCAGCAGCAAATTATGCGACTGACAGTCCCCAAAACTCAGATGTCTAGAAAAGAACAGGTTCCAAATGAACAGTAATCCATTTGTTCCTAGATCAGATTGAAATGTCTCTGCTCACCATGACTTCCACTTTTCCAACACATTCCAAGGAGTAGTCCACGCCCCCGTTGGTCATCTCTGCCAGGACTTGATTGATGGGTTTGTTATGATCTTTAGGATTCACAAAGTCAGTTGCACCAAATACTTTGGCCTTCTCAGCTTTCTCTGAGTTGATGTCAACGGCGATGATCCTTGTGGCTCCTGCATCTTTGCACCCCATGACGGCAGCCAGACCAACAGCCCCCAGACCAAAGACTGCACACGTGGAGCCCGGCTGAACCTGAGATGAAACCACATGTTTTTAACATAAACATCTACTTTTACTTAAGAATAGGCAAAGAAAATAGATATATATATACATTTATGAAACTTAAAACAAAAACACACACTTGAATTTTGAGACCTCAGTTTGTATCAAAGAACCTCTAAAGAGAACGGTAGTCCCTCCAGTATGTCCCGGATCATCCCTGGGGCCTCTTTACAATCGAATATCCCTTAATACCTCCCCAGGGAGGCATCTGGTGTAGATGATCAAGCCACCTCGATAAGCTCTACTCTGATCTTACTCCCAGGTAATCAAGCTCTTTACCTTATCTCAAAGGGAGTGCTCGGTGAAGGAAACTCATTTCAGCCCCTTTTATCTGCCATCGTAACATTTAGGTCATGACCCTAAGGGACATAGTTGAGGGTTGAAACAAATTGATCTGTTGATTAAGAACGTTGCTTTTTGGCTCAGCTCCTATTTTACTACTGTGGACAATTAAAGCAAGCATGTGCCTGTCAATCTCACAATAAATCCTCCCTCAATCATAAACTAGACCCCAAGACACTTAAACTACTCCACTTGGGGCAGGAGCTCTCCACTGACCCAGAGATGGTAAACCACCACTTTCAAATCAAGAACCATGGTCTTAGAGCCATCAGAGGTTAGCAGGGGCAACCTCACACTAGTTAAAACAGTGTGTGCACACCTTTAGATGTTCCATATAAACTATTTACTCAATGGACAAAAAAAAATGATACCTTTTTTTTTTATTCCCTAGTTTTCAAATTCTTCCCACTCAAAAACATCTTTCAGTAGTCTTAGACTCATACAGACTTTACAGTGAAAATGAAACTTGAATGTAGTTGGCTTAGCAAGAAGCAGCAGTAAAATAAGCCACTATGCTACCTTTAGTATGTTTCATGAGACTAGGAAAAGGGTATTTTTTGCAGCCATTGTTTATTTTCATAAAGCTCAATAAGGAACGTCTCAGTCTGCCTTTTGTGGCCAGCAGTCTCTTATACACACCTTTGCCGTGTTCACTGCTGCTCCATAACCAGTGCAGATCCCACATCCGAGGAGACAGACTTTCTCCAGAGGAGCAGCAGGGTCGATCTTGGTCACAGCAATTTGGTTAATCACGGTGTACTCCGAGAAGGTGCTGGTTCCCATAAACTGCAGCACCCTTTTACCTTTACAGGTCAATCTGGATTCTACAGAGGCCATTATTTCCTGACGAATCCGAGTCCTGTACAAAGATTATTTACCCCCCAATGTTTCAAAAAGTCCCTGGAATATTGGACAGATTTTTTTTTAATTTTATGAAATGTTGAATGACTTGTGATTTGTAAAAATTAAAATAAATAAATAAATCAATATACACTGAACAAAAATATAAATTGCTCATATTTGTCACGAGTTGAACTCAAAGGTCTGAAACATTTTCTACTACCACAAAATAACCATTTCTCTCAAATAATGTTTACAAATCTGTCAAAATCTGTGAGAGCTAGCACTTCTTCTTTATTGATATAATCCATCCCACATAAACAGGTGTGCCATATCAAGATCCTGATAAGACAGTACGATTGTTGCACAGGTGTGCCGTACCAATATGTTTATATGAAAGCATGATTATTGCACAGGTGTGCCATATCAAGATGCTGATAACAGTATGATTGTTATACAGGTGTGCTGTATCAAGATACTGATAAGACAGTATGACTGTTGCACAGGTGTGCTGTATCAATATGTTAATAAGACAGCATGATTATTGCACAGGTGTGCCGTATCAAGATGCTGATAAGACAGTATGATTGTTGCACAGGTGTGCCATATCAATATGTTTATAAGACAGTATGATTGTTGCACAGGTGTACCGTATCAAGATGCTGATAAGACAGTATGATTGTTGCACAGGTGTGCCGTATGAAGATGCTGATAAGACAGTATGATTGTTGCACAGGTGTGCCATATCAAGATGCTGATAAGACAGTATGACTGTTGCACAGATGTGCCGTATCAATATATTTGTAAGACAGTATGATTGCTGCACAGGTGTGCCGTATCAATATGTTTATAAGACAGCATGATTATTGCACAGGTGTGCCATATCAAGATGTTTGTAAGACAATATGATTATTACACAGGTGTGCCGTATAAAGATGCTAATACGAAAGTATAATTATTGCACAGGTTTGCCTTAGTCCGCCCTCAATAAAAAGCCACGATAAAATGTGCTGTTATGTTTTGGGGTTTGTTTTGGGGGGGATTCAGAAAACTGGTTAACATCTTGTGTAACCACTAGTGTCCTCATTCAGTTCAACAGATCGCTTTCACAGAGTTAATTTTTGTTCAGTGTGCATTGAAAGAAGTTCCAAACTAAAGAGAAAACGGATTTGAAAGCATCAGTTGTGGCTTACCACGCAGCTTCACACTGGTTTGTCCTGGGACTCTTACAGAAGCGACATTGTCTGCACTGGCAAAGGAAAAGCGGAATCACCTTGTCACCTAAACAACATCAAAGAAAGATTTTAAGGAGATAACCCGGTAAATCTAAGTGCTACATTTAAAATGTCAAAATTATCAGGCTTTGCTACTTTCTATATGCTTCTTTTAAATGCTAGGATATTATCTTAATTGAATAAACAGTTGCAGTCACAGTTTTCGAATGGAGTTACACCACTTCTAACTTCTAGTCAACTACTTTGAACAGAAATGGAGGGAAACCTTGAATGCAAACACTATCGGGGGTTTTCAGTAACCATTTTTAAAGAGTTCTACAAAATGGTTTAAAACTGACCTGGCTGAAACTCGGTGACTCCAGGTCCGACACTCTCCACGATGCCCGCACCTTCATGACCGAGCACAGTTGGAAAGCCCTCTGGATGCATACTTTCAAAAAGGTGGTAGAGGTCTGAGTGACACACAGACGTCGCCACAATCTGCTCAAAAGACAGAAGCCATTTTGCATTTAAAGAAATGTCTTTACATGCTTCACCAGACCTAACTTTTTTTTTTTCCATTTTCTTCAAACAGAGTTAAAACCTACTGTTGTTCTGTGTGTCTTTAATACTCTCTCACCTTAATGCGGACTTCATTTTCTTGTGGGGGTGCTACCTCAATCTCCTCAACAACCACAGGCTTGTTGGGCTCCCAGGCCACTGCTGCTTTGCACTTGATGACCTATTGGACCAAAAAAGAAAATCAAATTCCTATAGTGGAAGTTTCTGTGTTCACTCTAAAGGACATTGTTGGACGATGACTCAATGCAACAACAACTGAAAATATTTGATTTGAAAGATGGGCTTATGGTCTAGTTTGATGGTTTATACTACAGTTTATTCCATGTGTAAGCCATTTGGATTTAAGAGGAATGAAATAAAACAAGAGGGAATTCAGTGTAAAGTGTTTGTGAATACTTAGACACAGAATAAAGGGAAATTGAAATAATTAAAAATGTAATAAACGTATAATTAACTTGTAAATGATAAAACCAAGGACATTGAGTTTGACAAATCAAGTTTAAGTTACATGTTTTCCTTCTTATTTCTTCAAAATAATTATTTTGTTTAAAAACTACAATCTGCAGTAAAATTATCGGCTACTGCAGTTGTTCACTCAAAAAGAAACTGGCTAAATAAAAACGGGAACAACAGCAACGGAGTGAGTTTTTTCCATTGATTGTATTAGAAATCTGGACAGAGTGACCCCTCCACTCTTGCATTCCAAACAGGAAGTACCTGCTGGCTCCAAGAAGCAAAATCCATTAGACTTGCACTAAGAATTGAAAAGACTTTGTCAGAATAATTACCGACTTTGTTTTTAACATGTTAATCCTATTTTTTTTCATTATATTTTTCTTTATTGCAAGTTATTCAAGTTATAAATGGACCAATCAGGTGCTTCAATAAAAGGATGTGCTTCCTGCTGGCCCCCGTGTTGAATGTACAAAATATTTGACAGACTCTCCCGAGTCCGCTTTCAGTGGAAGGAGTGTGGTCCTCCAACAAGCTCACGCCTGATTGGCCAGAGTGGTTGCCATAGAAAAGTTGATTCAGACCAATCACTGCTTACCAATTTTGTCTGGTTCCAACATGGAGGTGTCCGTATTGTGGAAAAAAATGGCGACTGAATCGACTTATGGAGCTGGAAGTGGGGGATCGTTCAAATTAATACGTTTTATTTTTTACTATTGCAGGTTAGGTATGTAGGTTACATAAGCATTTGGATTATTGTGTTATTTTTTTTTTCTCATTGGTATTCTCATTCACAAATGGAGGAGAAACTCAGGTTTTCTCAAACTGAGCCATCCTCCGCTGCTGGCTTGCGCCGTCAATCCAGAAGGTTAGAAACACAATCAACAAGAGACACGTGTCTACTGTGAACTAGAGGTGAAGCCGATTCTGCAAGCACTCCATGCGCTCCCAGGCACTTCCGCGTCCGGTGTGAACCCGGCGCCACACCTGTGGCCATGACAGTGGTCGCAGCTTCCATTAGGCTTTGTTTGGATAGTGAAAGTGGTCTGTGCTTTAACGAGCAGTGAGACAAATTAGGTTTTCCAGCTCACTTTTACTTCCATGTTAACACTGAAGTAAATTCTGTGAAGTTTTTTCAAGTTATACTTGTAAAAGTGACTACTTATTACACAACTTTCCCACCTACCATTCATTTTTCCTGACATTTTGGGGTTTTATACCATTATTTATATACAAATACAGTATATCTATCTATAAACCTATATACATATATCTAAATATATCCATATCTTGTCTTTCCTAGGTATAGACACCTTCAATAAAGCTATCTAAATAAAAAGTTTGATTCTGACAGAACTGCTCCTGATAAAAGCTAAAATTAGACAACTACAGAAGTTTAACCCTTTAACACCTAAGGCGTTGCCAGTGATGCTTAAACACAAAATCTTTAGTGTACAAAATGTTTAGCGGCGCATCGCTTTTACTCCTTTAGAATCAGCTGGAATTACATTGATCATGTTAATGGTTGAAAAGTTACAGTAAATCGAAGAACATTAAACACTGGAGCTCTGGTGTTAAAGGGTTAAAGTCCATCTGATATCAGGGAAAAGTTTTACGGCTTCTGCAGGAACTGAAAACAACAGCCAGATGTTAGTTACAATTACTATAATGTAGCCACTGAGAAATAGTTAAATCTATTTTTTTTTTAAGCAGTATACTTGGAACATTTCAAGTTCTTTGCTGCCATGATTAAAAACAATAGCCCTGTCTGACCACACGGTGACATTTTATGTGTGCCAAGATTTAAAGAAAAAAAAAAAAAAAAGTCAATCCAATGTTAAAAAGGAAGAACAAGTCAGACAAGCATAACCATAAGATGAAGGCATCTTAACCCAAAAACAAACGCCACCCCCACAACCACGACAAAAATGGTCTTTTCAAACTGTTTTATCAAAACGCACAAATGAGCAGTTTCAAAACATGTCTGCCTTAAGCAAATAAGTTAAGAGATAAAATATGTGCACAATTCTCCTTACCTTGCCAGCTGTGGACATTTTTGCTGCAAAGTGGATCTTTACAAACCCGTACTGATAAAGAAGCAGCTGCAGCACAGCGGAGAAACGAAGAGAAAGCAAGACCGGCTTTTATCTGCCAAGTGAAGCAGGACTTTAACCCTTCAGGTGTCTTTATCCTTGAATTTTGCCCACTTTTCAATCTCTGGAGCAAATGAGGGGAAAAAGTTAACTGATTCGACTTCAAAGACAAGAATACAGTTTTGAGTTTGACAAATTGGATGGGTTTTGCCATTAGGTTGCATTTATTAACAGCAAATATATATTCTTATGCACAAGTCTGAGTGCAGACAAGAGAAGTGTCAACTTTTCTAAAAACGGCAACCGAACCCAAAAAAAAACAAAAAAAAAAACTTTTTTTAGCTGTTGACCTTTATAGTTACAATACCCCAAGCTAACCTCACTGTCAATCACGGATCCAAATCACACCTCCCCCACTAAGCCCCCCTCTTTTTTAATTTTCCATTTTAAAAGCATTCCAGGTGTTCTTTTAATTACAGTTTTTAGCCAAATTTCAAAAACTTCTTTTTAGGCCAGTTTCTGCTGTAGTTTATTAGAAATTCACATCCAAATGCGACCCCTCACACTCCCATTGCAACAAAACATGGTGAGCAAATCAGCCAATACAGTTTTAAGCCAGATACCGGCTCAGATGAAGTAAACAAAGTGGATACATCAGAATGGAGAGGAGCAGGGAGCTGATTGTAGCACTTACATCTCTGCTACAAGCTTCTTCAAACACCATTTTGTTTGCTACTGATCCACAATGATTTTAATAAGGACATTTTAAGCTTAATGTTTTTATATCCATTTAACATGCACATTTAATTAAATAGGACTTAACATCTTTAATGGGTGTGATCTGACTGATTACAATCATCTCCAATGACTGCACATCCAGAGTAAAACCTTGTTTGGAGGGTTTGATGGTTCAGGTGTACAGGTCTGTACAGATATGGAGGATACTTTGAATTTAGCCTCAGCTATCACAACACAGACAATTAAAAAACTAAGACTATTCTTCACTGCTTGGTTCACCACACTTAGAATTTCTAAGCAAAGAAGAAGGACAAAGACTGATTGAAGTTTTTAGTTACTTTTTTTACTAATCTTAAATTGAAGTTTCCACTTATGACCATTATCTGGACATAACTCATTGAAAGATTCCTGCTTGTCTTCATATGCAGAGTGCTTCATGATCCAGTGACTTGAGCCACATGAGCTCCACAAAGTTGGATTACTGTGGAGACAAAGTTATCACAGTCCGGATGCTGCAAAACAAAAAAAGAGCCATTAGCATTAAACTGAGTCAATGGCAACAATTTGTATAAATGTACCATTTACAGTCCTTCATCAGCCCAATGGCATCATTGATCTGGTCCAGAGTCATGTTGTGAGTAATGAATTCATCCACCATCAACTTCTTATCCAGGTATTCTTTAACCATCTGAGCTACTCCGTCTTTACTTTTGAAACCTGCACAAAATAAAATATACAAGTGTTCATATGAGGAGAATGACCCCTCAAATGAGAAACTGTGACAAATTTATCTCACCGCCAAACATGCAACCTTTCCAAGTACGTCCACAAAGGAGGCTCAGAGGTTTGACTGAGACGTTATAGACATCCGTCCAACCAACAATCACAGAGACACCCCAGGCTTTTATGCAGGACTCTAATGCAGTACGCTGGATGAATTCAGTAAATAAAACAAATGAAGCACGTATAACAGGGATTTCATGACAAGAAAACATGTCTTTAGCAGTCTTCCTAGAAGTCTTTTCTCACCATGACTTCCACTTTTCCAACACATTCCAAGGAGTAGTCCACGCCCCCGTTGGTCATCTCTGCCAGGACTTGATTGATGGGTTTGTTATGATCTTTAGGATTCACAAAGTCAGTTGCACCAAATACTTTGGCCTTCTCAGCTTTCTCTGAGTTGATGTCAACGGCGATGATCCTTGTGGCTCCTGCATCTTTGCAGCCCATAACTGCAGCTAAACCCACAGCTCCCAGACCAAAGACTGCACACGTGGAGCCCAGCTCAACCTGAAGAAGACAAACTCCCTTAAAAAGTCTACAAAGAAACACATTTCAACAAGATTGATCAAAATATGGTCCAAGCTTTGATTTGAAGGAATTCTAGTCTTGACAGTTTCTTTAAGAGGACAAATGGGGATGTTGACTTCAGAGTATGTATCCATCCACAGAATCTGAGGAAAAAATAAAGTCACATTCTGTATTTCATTCACACCTTTGCAACATTCACTGCTGCTCCATAACCAGTGCAGATCCCACATCCGAGGACGCAGACTTTGTCCAGAGGAGCAGCAGGGTCGATCTTGGCCACGGCACTCTGGTGAACCACGGTGTACTCCGAGAAGGTGCTGGTCCCCATGAACTGCAGCACCTTCTTACCTTTGCAGGTAAATCGAGATTCCACAGAGGCCAGTATTACGTCACTGACCCTGGTCCTGTCAGGGAAAATGTTGGACACATTTTTTGATGGCCAATGTAATGGATAGATTTACATTTTTAAATGAGATAACAGATTTCATGAAACATTTGTGGTTCAAAAGCAACTTTTTGGCCAGGTAAAAATTCTTGTATGGCATTAAAAGTTAAATCTCACCATGCAAGTTCACATTGGTTGGTCTTGGGACTTTTACAAAAACGACATTCTCTGCACTGACCGAGGAAAACAGGAATCACTTTGTCTCCTACAAAAAGTAAAAATAATCAAAACAAAGACAAGTCTATTTGTACTTGAACTATTTTCCATCATGTTTACTTACTTGAAACAAATGAAACCATAGTAGGCTTTAGGATTATCAAATCAGACAGTAATTGAACCAGTCCTAGAAGAATTTGATCTTGTGCATTTCCACCGACTCCAGCGCAACTTTTTTTTTGAAGACGTGGTCAAGCCTCAGATGCCGGCTGTCACACGTGGCATTTTTAAGACATTTGACAGATCAGCAGGAGCTCGTTAAAAAAAAAAAAAAACAAGTCTTGTTTGTGAGCGGGACTGTTGGACACAGAAGCTAGCTGCACTAATTTCCCAGCATTCCTTTGTTTACACTCTCCCACTAGCAGATAGCAAATCACAACTCAAGCTAGCATTAGCCAAGCAAAAAATAAATAAATAAATAAATAACAAACGAGTAGTTGAGCCAGATGGCTCAGACAAGAAATAAAAATGTTGGGTCAATTTGTCTACAAGTGAATGCATCCAAATTACTTCGGAAAAGGGAGATTTTTTCCCCGCACCTATAAAGCACTTTGTCACAAACCCGACCTTCTTCAAATATCCTGCTTTCAACAGTTTTAATCCTAAAATTTTTTTTATACATGTTCTCCATTATGAGAAAAATACTAGTACAACACGATTTTCATTGAGGTGGGTCTTTAAGCACCAAGATAAATGTCCAAAATATACATACGAAGAGAGCTTTTAAAAAAATAAATAAAAACAATCTACTTATTGAATGTGTCATGTGATGCAACTTCTGCAGGCATTACCCATAGAACAAAGCTTTATTTTTTCTGTTTATCTAGACTATAACTACAACAGTTAATCAGTCCAGTTACTTTGATAAATTCCTGGTCTGACACGGCAGTTTTCTGACTTCATGCATTTCAAATATTGGTGAAAGCTGGCTTTAAAAGTTTTATTAAATAAGCAAATTCATTTTTGGGTGTAAAATTATTGCATTTTTTTGGACAATTTTAGAAATGCAGTGCTTCCTCCTACCTCTGATGAATAACAATCTACTTCATTAACAGCGTCTTCGCTGAGCCACAAGATAAGACGCATTGAATTTAAAGATTTTTTTTCCCCAGTTCCAATTACAGACAGAATTTGGACACAGAATTTTGATGACACAAATTAGGCATTACCCAATTTTGCTTCCTCACAGAAACTTGTTTGGGCTGAACGTGGGACGGTTTTCCCAGAGTGCCTTTAAACTTGGAACAGTCACTTTCTATAATGACTCAGATTTTGTTTTTCAGATGTTATAATAAAATGTAGTTCCATCGATTCAGTTTACTTTTAAACTACAAGACAGCAGACTGACCTGGCTGAAACTCTGTGACTCCAGGTCCGACACTCTCTACGACGCCGGCCGCCTCGTGTCCGAGTACAGTTGGGAAGCCCTCTGGATGCATATACTCAAACAAGTGGTACAGGTCTGAGTGACACACAGACGTCGCCACAATCTGCTCCAGAGACAGTAACTCAATGATTCAAGCACATGATCAAGAGGAAAAGCAAACAAGTGTCCTTATGAATTCACAGTTATTTCTTTAATCTGGTAAACATGGTTTGGGGGGGGGGGGTATTGTCCCATATTTGTTCATTATTAGAACTGCAATCCCTCACCTTAATGCGAACCTCATTTTCCTGTGGGGGTGCTACTTCAATCTCCTCAATAACCACAGGCTTGTTGGGCTCCCAGGCCACTGCTGCTTTACACTTGATGACCTATTGGACCCCAAAAAATATTTGAATCGAGTAAAAGTAATAATCTCTGCAAGACATAAGTTTTAACAGATTTCATTTAGAGCTGCTCTGCTTTAAAACCTGCCTCTAGTGGTCATTTGTGGAACTACAGTGTTTGATAGTTCTGGGTTGGCTTCGAATAAATAAATTGGGAGTTATTAGGATTACCAGCAAGGTATGCAATACTTCTAGAACTGGATTTAAAAAAAATAAATAAATAAATAAAAAAAACCAACAACAAGTATAGAAGTTTTGAGATTAGCAAATTAGTTTTTCTGACAGAACTGCTCTGGTGAATAGTATCACAAAGCGACAAGAAACAGCAGTTTAAACTCCACTTACTGTCAAGGATAATGCAAGTTGTTAATGCCAAACATATTCATAAAAATTACTCTTTTGAAAACTGACATTATGATTCGACCCATTTTTTCCCCTTCTTTTTACATTTTCAACTCATTTTCCAGCCTTCTGAAAAGTACTTAATATTTAAAATCAGTGTTTGGAATTTAACCTCCAACTCTCAAAAAAACTAGTCACAGAAATAAATCTAAGAATTTAACAGATACTTGTGAATATTAAATCACTTAAAATTTCAACATTCATATTCTGTTATCTTTAAAACATTATGAATAATAGGTAACCAATCATAAGATTACTAACTAAATGATGTCCATTCCAAGCCGAGTTTTGCTTACCTCCCCAATTGTGGACATTTTTGCAACAAGGATGAATGATCATTAAAAATTGAAGACTGAAAACAAGTCAGCAGCTGCAGCACAGCAGGCTATGGAGTATAAATTTAGAACTGCTTTTTATGGCTCTTAATCGAATGAGGACACGCACCGAAACACAGCAGATCCTTTGGGGCTTTCTACTGTTCAGCTCTGTGTCATGACCACACCAGGTTTACGTTCCCAATCACCACAGCTGCTTTGATTCAGCTAGTTACTCTTCTAGTTCAATACAGTCTGTGATTGTCAGGTTTTACTCAGACCTTTTTAAGTTAACATAACTTATTTATTTTATGCCGTGAGCAGGAGAATGGAAAGAATGAAATGGTATTAAAAACGGAAAATGTTGCAGGATTAGAATGGGGTCACATGAACCAGAAAAAATAAAATTTCCCTGGTGTGCTTATGTCAAAATATCATAAGATCATCTGATAATGACATGACTTGAAATAAAATAAATTGTATGTTTACTTGATGTCACTTCTTTTTAATAATATTTAATTTATGTATTTTTTCATTATTTATATTTTACAAAGCCCCCAGAGGAAGATATAAGTAAAAAAAAAAATAGTACTACTTCATCCTGTGAACCAGAAGCCACTTGGTGCACACCAGTAACTTACTGGTGCACTCCTTAAACTTAGTGGTGAACTCTTGGAAATTACTGATGGACTCTTGAAATGTATTGGTGCATTCCTAAAACTTACTGATTTACTCCTGATACCTACTGGTGAACTCTTGAAATTAACTCCTGAAACTTAATAGTGAACTATTGAAATTGACCAGTGAAATCCTGAAACTTACCGGTGAACTCTTGAAATGTACTGGTGTACTCCTGAAACTTAGCGGTGAACTCTTAAAATTTACTGGTGACCTCAAGAAATTTACTGGTGTTCTACTGAAAATTACTGGTGAACTCTTAAAATGTACTGGTAAACTCCAGATACTTAACAGTGAACTCCTGAAACTTACTGGTGAACTCTTGAAATGTAGTGGTCGTTGGTCTGCTTCTTTGGCCCAGATCAAGCAAACTTTTTTTATTGTGTTTATTCTGTATTCCTGTTGCATTGTTTGCAAATGGACTAAAACTTTTTAACAGAAGAACAAGTGTGAGAATGTGTGCACTAGTGATAACAAAGGCAGGGCGACGCATCTCTTAAAAATAGTGATAACTTGTGGTTAGTAGAAAAATATTTTCTTGTTTGGTCTTGTTTGCTCCAACAAAGGAGCAAATACCATGATGCTCTAATGTCTGTTAAATAATACATCCAAGCCACCCAACTCCATATCTTCTTTTTATTGTGACAGCACATGCAGTTCATTAGTGCTGATTTTCAATGAAAAAATTCTCCCAACTTAGCAACAAAGTAGAGGTATGTTGTCACGCATCTCTTTGCATCTGAACCTCCTCTGTTCTCAAACACTTTCTGGTGCTCAGCTTCAGAATTATGTTAATATTTCAAACTCATTCTCCTAATTAATTTCTCCCCTTAAAAGTGTCAATCTTTCAATCCTCAGTCCTCACTGGTCCTTCCCTCTTCAAAACACACAACGTGTCTCACTTATGTTCAAAAGTCCTCTTTGTATCCCACAACTTTAACCTTGATAATCCGAAAACAATTTTCTTCTCCACTTTCTAAAGATAGACTCCGATAAAAACTGTTTTTTTTTTCACATGTTCTTGTAGCACTTTTCTCATGAAAAAGCAAGAGAATCTGGCCAAAGAGAAAAAATATAGAGCTCAAAAATGAATAGCTGCATGTCTTCTTCCTCCTGCCGGAGCCGGCCGCAAAGAAACATCATTTCCTTCCGAAATCATTGGCCAGAAGTCCTCGACCGGAACCACCTGTTTTAAGCTTTCAACCTTTTTTCCTCTTTGACATACCGTAACTCCTTACGTGATCAACTGATTTACAGAGGAAAAAAGGGGATGTGACCAGAGGCTCCTCCCACTTGTAATTTTAAAAAAGTAAATAAGGAACACATGAGTGAAGGGAAACTAATAAATCCAGTTTACCTGTTCTGTAAGACAAAGAACACCGAATGAAACATAATCAGTTCAATTATTTATTTTGATCAGATATGTTTTTGAATTTACAATCATTTGAAATAAAGGGTCTCACTTCTTACGAACCGTTTAAAGATATAGGGCAGTTAATCAGAGGAAACATTCAGAACTGTCCGGATGCTGGAACGGAAACAAAACACAATTTTAGATTTTGTTCTGTCATTAACTACCTTTTACAGTTTAATAAAGAAGGAATGATTCCATTAGTCACACCTTTGCCCGCTCTTCATCAGCTCTATGGCTTCATTGATTTGTGGCAAAGTCTTGGTGTGAGTGATGAACTCATCCACTTTGATCTTCTTCTGCAGGTAAGCTCGGACCATCTCAGACACGCCGTCTTTACCTTTAAACCCTGAGGCATGGCAAGCAAACATTCAAACAAAATGCAATTCTGAATGTCCTTTTTTTGAATGAGGGGACAGAGCATCAATCTAGATCATCTGGTTGTGATTTAAAAGAGAACATTTCACCCAAATGCAGGTGTTAAAGTCCATGTTTGGAAATTCAATCAAAATTTGATCAAATATTTTCAATACGTATAAAAATAATACAGTTATGTGTGTCACAGTCGCATGAGTCCGGAGTAAAGGTCATCTTTGTCTCACCTCCAAACAGACTGCCTTTCCATGTCCGTCCAGAAATCAGCTGAATGGGTCGAGCTGCAAAGTCATATCGGTCTGTCCATCCAACGATTACGCTGACGCCCCATGCTGCACTGCTGCTCTCCAGGGCGCTGCGCTGCACAGAGGACAGAGCGTCACTCTACTTGATCGAAACCTTAAAACGTTGCTGTGATGCTACGTACACACCAAACTCAAAAACTGTGTTTAAGCGATCACTTCCTATGAAAAGTCTACGTAAACCCGCCTCAATGTGGGTTTTGGGCGTTGACTGTAGAATTACTGAACATCTCAACACCCAACCACACTGTACCACGAAGGATGTGGGATCGAACAAGCCAAAATCCCAAAGACTTGTGTAGTGAAATAGACAGTTCTTGGACACTTGTCCATTGATGAAATGTAAACCACTTGAAATTTAACCAATAAGGGACTTTTCTTTGGTAGGGCTGTATGGGTGGTGTCTATTTCAAAGCACGAAAGTACCAACCGTATTATGAATTAATAATGGTGGTTTGTGTCTGGCCAAAAATCTACGACACCAAGTCTCTCGTATATTGGATATATTGGATAGAGCTGTGAAAGAAAAAGCCTGGAGCAAGATTTGTACCGCTTCCACATTTTACACCAAACCTCCTCCACTGTGAGTACATGCACTAATATCAGGTGGCAACAGTTCAGTGTGAACACCGTATACTTAAAGGCTAAACTTTTTTTGTCTGTTGACGTCTATAAATGGGACTTTAAAAGGGCTGTCTGTTGGTCATTGCCAAATTTTTGACAAATTAAAGTAAACTTATTCACTTACTGAAAAGATAGTCAAAACCTGTGTGTGCTGCCCCCTACAGGTTGAAATGAGGTATTACAGTTGAGTTTTGTGATTGGTCAACTGGTGTACGTCCAGGAAGTTTTATGTCATCACGATCTGCAGCTCCAGTATGAAAGCCCCGCCCATCTCTGATTCTGTAATGGTCGGTGGTGGTTGTGTTAGCTTTAGCATGGCTCGCAGGTGTTTTGCCTTCAGTTGTCAAAAATCTATACTGGCTTGTAAACCTTTCCAGTGGACTTGGAAGTTAAGGGACAGTGGTTTAGTGCAATTGGCATTGAATCCAGCAAACTCCATCCTGGTGATGGATTTGTAATGAATGTTTCACTCGGGATGCTTTGCTTAATACGTTAGCCTTTACTAGCTATGATGCTAGTGGCATTTTATCACTCTCAGACACGGGTCCATTTCGGACCTGCTAACTCTCAGATGCGCCAGTTACTCCTTTTTTGCATTGAAAAAGCAGCGTCTTGAGCCAGTGGCTCGAAACAAAAAAACAGTGAAAATCCTCCACCTCCTCAGAAAGTTCTGTGGGGAAACTTGGTTCACTTTGCCCCGTACCTGTCTCCAATTTGAAGACCCAGCGTAAAGCTAACCCAAGCTGTCAATCATAGATCCAAGCCACATCTCTACCATTCAGTGCCCTTCCACTAGCCCCGCCCCCTTTATTGCGCATTTTTCAAATCTGGGCTGAGAATGGAGTCAGCCTCCAACTGCCCTGTTTGGTTACCCTTTTAAAGTGCTTTCCAGACCCTGCGACATCACATGCCCAGTGTGTACGTAGCATAACTAATCAGGTCTCCTCACCATCACTTCTACATTCCCAACGCATTCAAAGGAATAGTCCACTCCTCCACTGGTCATCTCAGCCAGGACTTCACTGATGGGTTTGTTTTGATCTTTGGGGTTGACAAAGTCCGTAGCACCAAACACTTTGGCCTTCTCAGCCTTTTTAGGGTTGATGTCAACAGCTATAATTCGTTCAGCTCCTGCAAACTTGCATCCCATGACTGCAGCCAAACCCACAGCTCCCAGACCAAAGACTGCACACGTGGAGCCCGCTTCAACCTAAGAGGACAAACTTTGATTAGCATGATGTTTGAGGGCTCCCATATGAGATCACGCCAACAAGGACACGCACAAACCTTAGCAGTGTTGACTGCAGCTCCAAAACCGGTGCTTATCGCACAACCAATGAGGCAGACTTTGTCCAAAGGAGCAGCCGGATCGATCTTAGCCACAGCAGTCTGATTCATCAGGATGTACTCAGAGAAGGAGCCTATCGCCATGAATGGCATCAACTTCTTCCCCTTACAGGTGATTCTTGACTTTTCAAATGCTAACTTAGCGTGTCCACCATTTTCCCTTAGAGAAAAACACATTTACACAACTTTAAATGCCATTCATGCCAAAAACCTTAATCCACAATCGAATAGGCTAAGAATCGAATCAATATGTATTGAATTCAAAAGACAAAGAAGAGCCCATTACCCTTTCTCACAGTGGTTGGTCTTAGGACTTTTACAGAAGCGACATTCTCGGCACTGGTTGATGAACAGAGGAATAACTTTGTCTCCTGCATATCCAACACTTTATGTTATTTTACAGTTTTTGTGTTAAAATATGCAATTATCATCAATATGTTCCCATATTTATTATCTTATGCTGTGATAAAATAGTCAGGTTTCTGTATTTTGACTAACCTGGATGAAATTCAGTGACACCAGAACCGACACTTTCCACAATGCCAGCTGCCTCATGTCCAAGGATTGTGGGAAATAGTTCAGTTTCCATCCCTTCAAACAGGTGGTACAGGTCTGTATGGCACACTGCAGTCGCCACAATCTGTTCAGAAGAATACATTTAGAAACATTTAGAGACAACAGAAATGTAAATTTCTTTCTCGTTTTCTTTGATTCAGCTTTATTGATACATGGGTATGTGCTGGTGGTCTACTTTTTCACCAAACCAAAGAGTCAGTTCAAACAAGTATAAAGGTGTCTGTCAATATTTTATATTTCTGTTGCTTTCTAATCTGCATTGTTGCAGATCTTGTGGTTCTCAGATGTCTTCAGACAAAACGAAAAACCCTAGACACACCGGATCAATAATCTTTGATGTCTGGTTCTGAACCGCAAAAAGGATGGAAGAGGTTGAGGAGCCATGTGTGACTGGACAAACCATGCCGCACAATTACAGAGCCAGAGGCTCTCAGTACCACACCAAAATATATTTAAAGTAAGGCTTTTGCTTTGATTGCAGTCGTTAGTGAGGTGTGCGTACCGGTTACTGACCGTGTCCAAATGCTGCACTACAAAGTGTACATGTTATTAGTGCCTGTAGGACGCTCAAACAAACTACTCTCTGGTTATGATTGTATGGTGAGTTAAAAAATGCGTGTATCCCACCTACTCCACCTTTATCTTGCATGTTGTTTTAGTGTTCACTACAACCTTTTGCTTCACTTGCATGTGGAAAAAAATATGCAGTAACATGTTTGCCTTACAGTTAGACAGCTCATTAGTCTACGACCTGGTTGGAAGAAGTTCTGACCAATCTGTATCAACCCTTAATGTCCCTGTCTGTGATTGGCTGGCTTTTGTGGCACGTTTGTAATGTGGTGCCCTGCTCTGTTTTGAACCCAGAAGAGAAAAAAATTCTCTCAAGTGAAAATTGTTTTAATTGCATGTATTTAAATTAGAAGACCTTTTTTTTTTATTATTCTCTTCTTGGTGAAAATAAGAAACATATAATAAAGTTCAGGTGACCCAAGCGGGCTGTTTATGTACCAGGCATCCTCCCGGGGTCGGTGTAGCCGATCCTATGAGCTTATCGAGTCACTGAACACATCACATGTCCAAAGATGAGTTCCAGATTGGTAGATGTGAGCCGTCGACCTTGTTAAAGTTCAGATTTTTAAACTCTGGCCGCGCCTGACGCTAAAATCTTGTGGTAAGACCTAATATTGCATCTGTACCATTGACTTGACCACTCCTGATGTGCAAATCGCATTCAGTGTAAACTCCAAGGGGTTGCTCTGCAAAATCCTATAGTTACTATAGCAACCCCAAGCTACTGCCCGGTGCCACCCCTGCCTAAGGCTAACATCAATACTCACTCCACAGGATGTAGCAGTGTTTTGTGCAAAAACCTGGAAATCTTTAAAGACTTTTGGAATTTTTTGTTGTAATATGTAGTTTTTTTTTTTTTTTCTAAATATGAATAAAATGTACACATAGCAGCGGATGTTACTCACCTTGATGCGAACCTCATTGGCCTCAGGAGGGGCCACTTCAATCTCCTCAGTCACCAGAGGCTTTCCGTACTCCCATGCAACCGCCGCCTTGCATTTAATGACCTGGAGCACAGAGTAAAAAACGTGCATTTTTGTTACCCTTCATTAAAATGCTTCAATTGGTCCTTGGGAACTCCCCCTCTGCATGTCTTGCTTATTTTTTATGCTCATTCACACCTGATTCAAACTCTTGGGACTTGCCATGAAATCTGTTCAATTCAACTAATATTTCTAAATCATTTAATTTAATTTTAGGCTTTTTTCTTTGTGTTTGTTTTTGCCAGTTTGATTTTATTTGCCTCCATATGACAGACTATTAGGGCCACCAGAAGAAAAAGTAAATACGAGAATAAAGTTGTAAAAATGATGATTTTCTCAGAGCTAAATCACCTTATTTTCATAATTTTTTTTAAACTAGTTTTCTTTACTTCATTCTTGTAAAATTTGATTTTTTTCCTCATAATATTAAGATTTTATTTAGTAAATTTGTTACTTTGATAATGTGTGAGTTTTTTTTCTTTGATACGTTTTTTTCTCTCATAATGTTACAACTTTATTTTCATAAAATTAAGATGTTTTCCTTATAATTTTATGAATTTCTTTTCATATTTTTTCCACTTTTTCTGTAGTATTGTAACAACTTTATTCTTGAAAAATCAAAAATGTTTTAGGACTATTCTCTGAAATATTTTCCATCCTTTTTTTTCATAGTTTTATGGTTTTATTCTAGTAAATTTGTTGCTTCTTCTCTGATAATGTAATGACTCTATTCTTGTAAATTAGCATTTTTCTTATAGTGTTCCAACTTAAATTACGTACATTTTTTGTCATAATGTTTTGACTTAACTCTTGTAAAATTAGATTTATTTTCATAATTTAACAACTTTTTCTCATAAATCTTTAAAAATGTTTTTTTTCATTAGGTTGCTACTTCGTTTTTATAAAATTACAATTTGTTTCTCATAATTTTAACACTTTATTCTTGTAAATTTTCGACATTTTCTCTCATACTGTTACAACTTAAAAAATCAAAAACCTTTTCTCAGTGTCACGACTTCATTCCATTTTTTTCCATTCTTCCTCATAATCTTCAAACTTTTTTCTTTTGTAAAATTTTGAGTTTTTTATAATTGTATACATTTATTTTTATAGTTAAGTAAATAAATACACTTATTTATCTAACAGTGGCCCTAACACTCTCTTGTAGCTTACTATATTTAAGTAATGAGGAACAAATGTGTTAGATCCATGGCTGAAGGTCTTCGTCTGTTTGATTCAGCAAATAACATCTTAAAACAAAACCAGAATGTCTTTCCGTCTCAGGCAAACATGAAGGTTGTTGCAATGGCCTAAAGACCAGCTATCTTAAACCAGATAAACTCAGCGTTTTTCCTTGATAACATTTCTCATGCAGCAACAACAACCCTCTAAAATTGCCTCCATTTTGTTCTTCTTACCCTTCCAGCTGTGGTCATTTCTAAAGCAGTAGTTTAAATCCAGACGGGGTGATAAAGGTGTAGTTGGTAGACAGTACAGCCATTTATAGAGGGAGTGTAAATCCATGACTATTCCAGTGGCATTCATGTTTAACAATTAACAGAAAAAAAGTGAAACTGTGAACTTTGGACATTTACTTTTTCAATGGTCCAAAAGACGAGAATGTGTGTGAGCAAACAGTGTTCTCCATGAGGAGCATCGTCAGCCTTGAAGTGGAACAGACTGGATTATTATGACAGTAAATGGATACTTTTTTGATTTTTTCTTCTTTTTACCTCCAAATGACCTTGCAGGACTGAGATAACCTCCATATGGTTACAATTTTCAAGATAGCTTTAAACTTCAACTAAAATACACGAAAATGGCATAAAATGTAACAAGGATTAACTAATCCTCTTGAGAAAAAGCAACATCTTCATTTTTACTTTGTTCTATAATACTGTGTTGGATTTATTTTATATTCATATTTAATTTCTGAAGTCCTGGATCTTTTATAGAAAGCAGGTTTAGAGAAAAATCTTGTGCCTGAGAAAAGGATCTCAGGCTTAAGAAAATTCATTCTGATATTCATATGAATTCATTATTTGTTCACAGACAAACTTCCAAAGACAAACTCTTCCATCTCCAAAAGTTAGTTTTTGTGATTTTTTTAATGTTTGTTATTTTTCTGTTTGGTGTGCAAAACAGAAAATAAATCTTTTTGTCCTGAAATGTTCCTCATACTGCAATAAATAATACCTCTAATTTCCTTTAAAAACTAAGGGTCTTTTGGCCTCTTTTTCAAATATAAACACAGCACATTTCACTAGTTAAATTAGAAATTTATTTACACAAATGTCTTCTTTTATGCCAAACTACATCCACATTTTTACTCACTTTTTGCCACATGATAAAAAAATACGCTCATATTCGGCCTATAGATTTTTTTTTCTTTTTAATCCACTCACATAAAAACAAAAGTCCCTTTAAGTTACTTAACAAAACACTTTGCTGTATTTAAACTCCACTGACTGAAGCTTTTAGTTGTCTGTCTGTCTCTGATGTATTATCAGCTTAGAGTCATTAAACTGAGCTCAAAGTTCAGGGTTAAGTTCAGAGTTTGTTTCTGCAGCAGCAGCTGCTGCTGCTTTTAGTTCTGTCCTTGTGTTTTTAGTCATTTCCACTTAATTGTTCAAACCTGGTTTCTGTTTACATGCTCAGTTTTACCGTTTGTGTCATTATGGCACACCGGTGTGAAGCTATACATCACACTGCTTTCACTTCATCTCGTCTCCACCTCTGACTCTCACCTGTTCTCTCTGTCTGTGGTTTGTTTCTTTCAGTTTAACTTAATCCTAGAGTTTTGTTTATTTTATTTACTTATTTAAGTTTTTTTTTTTACCTGTCTACCTCCAACTTTTGCATTTGGGTTCTGCAATATTAATAAACGGAGACTCTAGGAGGAAAAATAAAACAAAACTTCCAACAAAGCCATGAAAACAGGTGAAGGTAAGAACATCATACTTAGGAAAAGTCTCACACTTGTCTAAAAGATTTTAAAAAATTGTCTAAAGACAAAGAACATTAAATAAAACATGACTTGTTTAATCGTTTAGTTTGTTTTAAATATATTTTAGTGTTCACCTCTATCCCTTCAGGATAGTACTTGTAGTAATGGCCTCGAAGTTTTTAAGGAACTAGGTTACAAGGCGGACTGTCTTTGCTTTTTAATTTCAAGGTATTTAATTAAGTTTGATCCACAAAGTACAGTAAAGGTCCTTTAATTTTCTCTGATTTCCTTTTAGTTCATCAGATTTGTGGTTGAGATCCACCAACAATGGTAAAATAAATTGCATTTTTTTAATCACTCCTGACATTACATTTGCTGCATTGAGATGATTCTATGTGGTTAAGGATTCATTCATTCCTCCCTTTCGGGGTCCCGGGGGTGCTGGAGCCTAACCCAGCTACTGATGGACACAGGTAAGGTACACCCTGGACAGGTCACGACTCGAGTCTGTCAAAGGGCTTCTATCACACACTCATCCACACTAGGGAGAATCTAGAATAACCAATTAACCTATCAAGCATGTTTTTGGACAGTAGGAGGAAGCCAGAGAACCCACACATGCACAGGGAGAACATGCTAACTCCACAGAGAAAGGTCCTCCATTGGTGTTTCTGTTTCAGCTGGAACTTGAACCAGGACCTTCTTGGTGTGAGGCAAGAGCGTTAACCGCTGCACCAGTGTGCCATCCAATGATGTTTTTTACTTTCTTAGTTTAATATCAATTAGCTTTGTCAATTTTCAGAGGAGGAGGGAACTCTGTTGTGAATATGCTAATGCAGCTAACGTGTTGAAGTGTCTGACTGTTTGTTTTAATACGTGTTAACAGGGTTGGAAAATTGCATAACATTTGTTTTAGCTATATTAGTCTTTGTTTAACATGCTACAAACAATGTTGGGTGTTATTGTGAATATGCTAACGTGGCTAACGTAGTTCACCAAATTGTGTTTTTATAACATCACTATAAAAGACTGCAGTAAAGTTTGTTTTGGTAGTATTAGTCTTTTTTTAAACGTGCTACAAACAAATGATGGATGTTAATGTGAAAATGCTAACATTGCTAACATGTAGCCTGTCAAATTGTGTTTTTATAACATGTCACTAAGAAATGCAGGGACTTGTGTTGCAGACACGATTGGGAGTTACAGGTATTGTGAATACGCTAGCACGGCTAACACTTTCAAGATGGCTAAGGTGTAGCGTTTTACCAACAAATTACTGTGAACTCCGTTAATAAAGTCTGACTGACTGATGGGCTTTTTTCAGACTCTTCTGTCTCGCTTAATGGTCTTATAGTTTGGTGTGGCTTATATATGACAAGAAATAAACCATTTATTGACATTGACCCTAAAGTGATGAAATATGCTAAGTTTGTTAGGTCCAGTAAACATCCTAAACAACAAGAGAAAAAAAACATGACAGCTGGTGTTTATTTTGAGTCTTTATTTAGTTTCACAAAGACTTAAGCCGTGAGATGTCTTGATTAATGGTTACTTTGCATATGCTCGTCTCAACACTTCTGATACCACAGAGGACTTCTGATCCGATTCAAGAAATCTTGTTGTTGCGAGCTGCAGATTTCATAATATGAAAGCAACACTTAGTGTCTGGAAACACTCAGGACTGTCCGGATGCTGTAAAAAAAAAGAAAAGAGGTTAAAATAATATTTAAAATGGCTTCTACTGCAGCTAGAAGAGGTCTAATGTACCATCCGCCGCGCTTCATCAGCTCAATGGCTTCATTGACTTGAGCCAAAGTCATGTTGTGAGTGATGAACTCATCCAGCTTCACCTTCCTCTCCATGTAAGCTTTGACCATCTGTGGGACGCCGTCCTTACTCTTAAACCCTGAATCACAAAGCAGAGTCGCATTCAAATAAAGGTGTGAGAAACCAAATCTCGTAAAAAAAATAGTTTGACGTTGTAGCCCAACAATCTTATACTTAGAAGATTTTTTTCTAATAAAAAAAAAGATAAAAAATTAGCCACAGTAATGCATTTCAATGCATCTCACCTCCAAACAGGGTTCCCTTCCAGGTCCGTCCAGCAATGAGCTGAATGGGTCGAGCAGAAAAGTCGTGTTTGTCCGTCCAGCCAACGACCACGCTGACACCCCATCCCTTCATACACGACTCTAAGGCATTCCGCTGGATGGAAATAATAAAAAAGAACTTTAAAAAAAACTACTTCTTAAATATGCTCAACGAGATATCCGATCAACGCCCTTACCATGACGTCCACATTCCCAACACATTCCAGGGAGTAGTCGACGCCCCCGTTGGTCATCTCAGCCAGGACTTTGCTGATGGGTCTATTGTAATCCTTGGGGTTGACAAATTCAGTGGCGCCGAATACTCTGGCCTTCTCAGCTTTCTCTGGATTGGTGTCAACAGCGATGATCCTTTTGGCTCCTGCAAACTTGCAGCCCATGACTGCAGCCAAACCCACAGCCCCCATACCAAAGACTGCACACGTGGAGCCCGGCTCAACCTGGAGAGAAGGCAGTAAGTCATCACATTTGTTTAATACATAACAGATCTCAATGGCACTTGAGTCATAACAGATGTGTGTCCCTCACTAACCTTGGCAGTGTTAACCGCAGCTCCAAAGCCAGTGCAGACGCCACAGCCAAGGAGGCAGACTTTATCCAGAGGAGCAGCCGGATCAATCTTGGCCACAGCGATCTGGTTCATCACGGTGTACTCGGAGAAGGTACTGGTTCCCATGAACTGCAGCACCTTCTTCCCTTTACAAGTAAACCTGGAGTCAGCCAATGCCATGACGTCGTAGTGATCAGCAGCCCTGCACAGAAACGTATTGATGCATGATTTTAGCACCATCAATTAGATTCAGAAGATTTTTTTACATCTTAAACAAACTTGAGCTCACCATCCTTTTTCACACTGGTTGGTTTTAGGACTCTTGCAGAAGCGACATTCCCGACACTGGGAGATAAACAGAGGAATAACCCTGTCTCCTGAAAACAGAAAATAATCGATTAAATTCCAAAAAAAAAAGCAGAAGAAAAGGAGTTAAAATGACTTGTTTGGTGTCTGATGTTAGTAAAGCTAACGCAATCATTTTCTTTGTCTTTTGCAGACATTAACACATGAATTAGACCCAATCTCTTGACCTTAAGTGCTATGGATTACCTGGTTGAAATTCAGAGACTCCGGGACCAACGCTTTCCACTATTCCAGCTCCCTCATGGCCAAGAACGGCAGGGAACCCATCTTTGTGCATCCCTTCAAACAGATGGTACAGGTCCGTGTGGCACACCCCGGTCGCCACAATCTACACAAAACACCAAATATGAGTGAAGATTTCTTCTCTTTCAACCTGTGGGGACTTTCTAGCATAACAGACATTTGTTATTAGACAAACAGATGTTAATACATGTAGACCAGGTAGATTTTCAAAGACAGCACAGATAAAAAACAAATAGGCTAATTTTTGTGCTTAAAGAATTTGTGTCACCTATTTGAAATTCAGTTTACAACTCAAAAGCTAGTACAAATTGTGTAAAGATGCATACTTTATTAAAATAACTTCAATAATTGTATTTACTATAAACTCCTCTAATTTTGATGACTATGGCTAGCAAGTAAAAATGATGGACACACATGATGTCACACGCTAAACAGTTTATTATCTCAAAACATCACCAAAGGTTTTCTTGGGATTTTAATGGTCTCTTACTCTAAGTCACTAAGATATACATTCATGGGGACAACTTTTGCAACTGCTAGAAACTGAAGCATTAAAAGAGATGTCAAGCAAAGTCCAGTCAAAGTTTCGGGGAAGGATCACAAGAAGAAGACTGAGGCTGGAGTCAGAGCTGCCAAATACAGACAAATACTAGACATGAGCTACAGATTTTGCATGACTTGTGTCAACCCTCTTCTGAACCAGAGACAAGCGCTCTAGGCTAAAGAGAAAAGGACTAGCCTGTTGGTTAGTGGTCTAAAACTGTCTTCTTAGATGATCAAGAGATTTGCATTTCATTTAGAGAGAAACTACATTGCTTGAAGTCCAGTTTAGTTTTTACAGTCGCTGGTGGTTTAGGGTTCCATTTTCTCCATTAGTGTTGATCCACTGTGTTTTCTGAAGTCCTCAGTCAATGTGGACATCTACCAGAAAATTGTGGACCTCTTCAAACTACTCCCTGTTGACCACCTTCATGGATATACTGATTTTATTTTCCAGTAGGAATTGGCACCTTGAGAAGTATCCAAAGATGCAAAAAGCTGGTTCTATGACCTGATTGGCCTGAAAACGTATCTGACCTGAAGCTGGTGGAAAATCCTAAAGGTTGTTGTTAAGAGGAAGATGAAAGACACCAGACTCACAAGGGTTGATGATCTGAGGACATCTATCATAGTAATCTGGGATTCCATTACAGACACGCATTCATTCAGTTATTCAAATGTCCTCTACGTTCAGGTAACTCCTTTTTCTTAATTCTATGAAAACATTGTTGAATAAAACATATAACTGGTGTCGCAATCCTTCTCTCCCAACACATCAGGATCGGATCAATATTTGGCAAGCTCACGAACTACTATATCAAACCTGGCTGAACTTGATTTCTAGCTGAACTCTTTGATAGCAGAAAAATATGCTACAATATTGTTTATTAATGCATCAATGAGAAACTCTTGACTTAAAATGTAGCTTTAAATGACCTTTTTTTATGTAGTAAAGAGGTTTTGGACCACGTTTCTGTAAAGCTTTTTGGAAGCTTCTGTTTTAGATTTTTACACGAGTTCCCAAAGCGGATCTGACTGACTTACTGCATGTCTGTCGTCTATATAACCCCTCACAAGTTAGCCAGAGGCTATGAGCTAAAACAAGCTCGACTGAGTTTAATCCAAAAACATTTCATTGATCTGTGAAGGGAAACCGTGTTTCTGCCATTGGCTGTAGGCCATCAAAACAATGGAAGAGAGACAAATGAAAAGCCAACAACAAAAAGTTTTGACTAGTTTTCATAGACGTTATTCTCATAATGTGTTTTGGAACTATTTTGAATACATATGTCTGGGTTTATTATTCATGTGTGTAATAAGTAAACCTTCCTCATTTAAAATAATAACAAATCAACATACAGGAAATTAAGAAACTATCAGCAAACACCAAGAGCTGTAGGCATTTTTAGCCACTGCATGTTGAGTTTAGCTTTTTTACAATAGGTAACATCTCCAAAAACAAAGTCACTTGATTCATGAATTCACAGACTTTTTTTCATTTTTTCAGTCCTGTGTGATTACTTTGGTAGTGGCTCACTCACCTTGATGCGAACCTCGTTGGCTTGAGGTGGCGCCACCTCAATGTCCTCAATCACCAGGGGCTTGTTGGGCTCCCAGGCCACGGCTGCCTTGCACTTGATGACCTAAAGCAGAGAATGCCTCCTTTATTTTATTATTACAATCATCACTTTTATCAAAAAAATACACTTTTAACATGAAAAAACTATTCCCTTATTTTATACTATAACATCCATTAAGCAAACTGACATGAACTCATTTTGTCTGTTTGCAGACACTTTTATCTAAAAATGACTTCTCATAAATCGAACTAACATCAGTGGTGTTTGGCGTCTAGCTAAAACATAAGATGTAAATTTGCCAAAAAATGGTTGGAAAATTCATTAAGCTACAGAATAACATACAGTGTTCCATACAAGACATCACTGAAAAAAAATATGTAAATATCCGTATTTTCCACACTATAGATAAGGGACACTTAAAAGCCTTTTTTTCAATAAACGACAGTGTCCCTCAAAATCCGGAACTCCTTATGTTAAATCTGCTGTGAACAAGTTTTGGGTGTTAAATATACTAATGTTTAGCAGTGTTTGAGTGTGTTTTATTTCTATTCTATTACAAGATTGAAATTTAGCATAGGCACAGTAGAGTTGGTTTTGCCGTATCAGTCTATTTTTTAAATGTTTTGCTAACAAGGTTGAAAGTTAGCATAGTTACAGTAACATTTGTTGTAGCGTTAGCCGTATTAGTCTAATTTTTAATGTGTTGCTAACAAGGTTGGGAATTAGCATAGTCACAGTAACGTCTATTTAGGAGTATCAGGTTGTGTCCGAATTCTTCCCCCAATCACCATTTCTAGTGCTGTCCAAATCTACTAAGTCGAGTGCACTCGAAATTTCCCATAAGTCTTTGCAAAAAACTAGCCTGCATTGATGCTCACTAGATTAACGAATATAGACCACAATGCATTGCGGTCGAACAATTTCCAACAAAAAAACGTGTTTAAATGTAATATTTGAATGAACCATCCACATTTTCACCATCAGAACACAGTGGAGTCATAAATAAATGTGAAATGTTTGTATGTATTCGATTTTCACTTTGTGAAATCGGTGACATCATACCCGGTGTTTAGAAAAACAAAAGAAAAGTAGTGAGCATGGTGTCTGAATTACCTTTAAAATCCAGGGCACTATATAGTCCCGCAGTCTTTTTTTTAGTGTGTTGCTAACAAGGTTAGGAGTTAGCATAGTCACAGTAGCATTTGTTTTAGCTGTATAAGCCAATATTTGAAACCTACTAACAACTTTAGGAGTTAGCACAGTTACAGTAACATTTAATCTAGTAGTATCAGTCTGGGTTTTTTTAAGTGTTGCAAACCAAATTGAGAGTTATAGGTACTGTAAATACGCTAACATGGCTAACGCTTCTAACATGGCTAACATAGCGTGCCACAAGAGCGTTCTAGAGTTAATGTGAATGCAGTTAACAAAGTTTGACTGTAGGGCTTGTTTCCGACTTTTTCGTCTTGATTGCTGTAGTAGTAGCTCAGAACGCCTTATATTTGACTTAAGTCTGAAAAAGACCATTCATTGACAGTGTGCCTGCAATTTGGTGTGCTCCATACTGCTAAAACAATACAGTAAGTCTATAAAAGTTTAAAGTCCGGCTGTCTTATCTGGTAAACAAAGCTTTTAGATGACACGTGGTAAAAGTAAATAATTAATAATAAGAATAATTTACTTTAATACTGAGCACTATAAGGAAATTAAATGTTGTTTTAACAAGTAAATGATATTATTTTTGATTTTTTTCTGTTTTTAGATATGAAATGTTTGTTTTGGCCCTCTTCTGCATTGTGTTCTGCAATATCAACACTTGTGCAAATGCATCTCCACAGTTTTATTTTGTCTGCCAAATACACACCCACAGAGCAGACCATGTCTGAACTTTTTTTTACCTGTTGCAGCAAAACAAATACAGTTTATTTGGTGTTTGCTAAATAAATAAATAAAAAAAAATGAGTAAAGATCCAGACATGAACATCAATTTTCTTCCTAAGTTTTAAACTTTTTTCTAACCCCTTCACTTTGACTGACAGAACTTTTCCTGGTTGGTTGCTATGTGCAATATCAGAGTGCGCTTCATATGATGGAGTTGAGCACCTACCTTACCAGCTGTGGCCATGTCTGCAGCAAAGTTAGAAGTCAAAAATAGAAAGGAGAGGTGCTGAGGAGAAAAAGAACCGTACAGCAGAGCAGAGCGAGGAGGAGAAATCTCAACTCAAGGTTTAAATAGTGGAAAAGCAGTTATGCAACCAGAGGAGAGTGCAGACATTGGTCAGAACTTAATCTGATTTTAGTCCCAATCCATCAATCACTTTGTTTCTGGGTTTTTTTCTTACCTCAACTGCGGTGAAGTCATCACAACTGACTATTTCACAGTTAGAATAAGACACCAGTTTTTTCATGTTTTTAAAAATATTAATATAATTTTTTGTGTTTTTGTTTTTTCCCTTCTTGTTTGTGTTAAGAGAAAGAACTACAAACTATTTATTGTTCCTTAATTGGATAGTTTTTTTCTAAATATGCATGAAAAAAATATTTTTTTAAATACTTGAAAAAAAAACATTTTTTCTTTGAAATCGGAACAAAATGCTTCCAAAGTTTGTGGCATATTAATTTTTTAATTTTTTAAAACAAAATTGTAGAAAATCATCAAAATTATTTCACCTATTGAACATGCTTAAAATAGCAGTGGTTATAGATGATCTCTTAGCATATATAAACCTGTATCACATGTAGTCCAAAATGCTTTCCATGGTTTGAAAAAAAGGGAAATCTTTTATTAGAACGCCTATAGTGGTAAAATTAAAAATTTATGCTTTTTCTTTAAATCAGACAATTATTTATCTTCATAAAGATTAATGCATTCACTCATCCGATATGCAGGTCTTGTAATCTTGTGTTTTGCTTTTCCGTTTTATACCATGATCTAACCTTTGCTATGAAATGCCGCTTTCCTTATTAAACAGATTATCTGCTTTGTTCCTTTTTATGTTATTTCAAACACACAAAAAATACAAATTTATCAACACACTGACAACAAGTGATTAATTCAGTCATTCAAAAGATGATAGAATGCAAGAAAAGTAAACACATTTCAAAATGAGATAGAGAGAAGCAATAACTTATTTAAGACTTCCCATTCAACTATGACAACAAGGAATTCTAAAAATAAAGATTGGAATATTTCATTTTCCTCTTGATTTAGTTGAAACCTTGGGTTATTCTTCTAATTCGGTCAGATCTTTTGTGTATAACAAAAACAACAACAAAAAAAGTAAAAGTTCTGAAAAAGCAAAATGCAGTAAGGATGCAGTGATGTCATTCGGTTTTATGGTGTAACATGTGATTTTGGTTTTGAACTAAGAAATGTCATTCCTATTAAAAGTCAAGACCAAAACTTAAACACCAGCTAGTTCTTGCAGTTAGAACTGTAACAACTTTTGCCTAACATTTTAAAAATAAAACAGTTTATATCATATTATCTTTGGGTCAAAATTGACCCATTTTTACACTTGAAAACGGGTAAATTTTAACTAGAGTTCAACGTAATGGTTAAATACATAGCTTTGCATGAAAACAAAAGTGCTAAACAACCCCTTTCATGGGAAAAAAAAGTATCAATATAGTAATTTAAGGAGCTGAACCCAACGATAGGTTAGGCTCCAGCAACCCCTGAACCCAGCAGGTTCAGAAAATGGATGGATGGATTTTTTAAGTGTATTTTACTGCCTAATCTTTAGTTTAAAAACAATATAAGAGTGGACAATCTCCATGATAAGGTTGTGTAGGTGGGAGAATTCTGAAAAGTGTGACAGAACCATCACCAGGTTGATCCATTTTAGCGTGCGTGAGCGTCTTATATGTGTATATTTACATAGTGATAGGACCCGTTTCCCTGACTGTGTTAGATAATGACTTGCTGGGAAAAAAAACACATGCTTTTTTACTAAAACTACACTTTATAGGAAGAGTGTAATTAAGGTCTGGGATGCAAATGTAGCCTCGCAGAGTAAAGCGTTGCAGAAATGACTTCTCACACTGTGTAAATGACTTTTTCTGATGATATTTTCAAATCCCTGCAGAGGAATCCTGCTGCTCTGTGCTCGGCTGCAGAACTATTTGGAATGCTTCAAACTGTGTAAGAAGTCACATCAGAACACTGAGCAAACTATTTTCTCTATTTTTTTTTCATAACATCTGCAATGCTAGAAGTAATGTGCTGATTTGTGTAGAAAAAAAGTGCAAAAGTAGCAGATTGTTCCCAGGTTTTATTCCCCTCCTTTGACAAACTTAACCTCAGAAAGCACACAGCAAATCCTTTCCATATCCTGTCAGGATTGAAAATCCTCATAAATACATGAAAATAATAAACTTTCATATTGAGTTGGGTACCTACCTTACCAGCTGTGTCCATATCTTCACCTTAAACTGGAGTCGGAGAGATCTGAGGAGCTGAAGAGCTGCAGAATGAGGAGAGGAGGAGGAGAAAATCTGGACCTTATATGCTGCAGCTGTGAAAACAGTTGGGCACCCACTCAAAAACGCAGGCTCTGTGTTTTTTTAATGAAATCTTAACATGGGTTAACTTGGTATCCAAAGAGTTACACAAATCTCTCACTGAAATGAAGACGAGCATTATGAGGAATGAAGTAGGGAATTGTATTCTTTCTTTTCTACAGTTGTATGGGAACTATAGAAGGGGGGGGTGAGGACGTTCTCATGGATCACTGTGGTGTTGAGTTTCAAGTGTGGTGAGAATAGATGTGACCCCCTTCTCCCAATAGGCATGGGTCAGCGCTTAAGGGGTTAAGGCTTGCCCCGACATATTCTTAATATACTTTAGCTGTTATTTGAACACCTGCAAATGCTTCTCACAGAGTACCAAGAATGTCTTCTAATCTAAAGAAGATCAAAACTTCTCCACCGTCTTTGGTTTGCTTAGTTATTTTGGGAAAGCAAAAGGTCGCGACTAATTTCAGCCTATTTTTATCTTTAAATTTAGTGAGGAGCTCAAAGCTTTCGACTGTACAAGAGAACTGGACTGAGTGAGTGTGACATCACCCATAGAAAATAGCCAACGTCCGGTTCCAACCAAAAGTCGCCATTTTTTCATGATATGGACGCCACCACTTGGATATTCTATTCTAAAATATTTCCAGAAAGAAGTACGAAATACACAGATTTACTTCATTTAACGCCTTTTCTGATCAGCATCACGTCCAACTACAAAAGCTGTCAGTTTCCAAAAATGCATTGTTTTGTAGTCATCAAGGCCGCTTGCAGTCAGCGCAGCGGCAGATTTCCAGTCGCTCTCACCTAGGTAGACGCCTTGAACCCGCCCCTTTTTCACAATATTTGTGTGTTTTTGTTTTTTTTAATGATTTTTACATGTGGCGTCAGAGCAAAAACTACCCAGCATGCACCATTATCCAGGTGCGCTGCATCCTTCTGCATGATCTCGAACACACCTAATGCTTTACCTCCGGCGTTTGCGAAATCGTCACCGTGGCTTCCTGATACGCCATTTTGAAACCAGTCAACAGTGATTGGCCCGAGTTGGTCTAAGTCGTGTTTTTAAAGGAACTACTGTCGCCAATCAGGAGTGAGCCTGTTGGAAGGCCACACCCCTGCCACTTGAAAACAGGCTTTGGAGAATCCTTCAAACATTTTGAACATTTCATGTGTTTTATTGAGGTCTCCGATTGGTCAGCTTATAACTTCAATAACTTACAATAAAGAAAAAAATTGAATAATCAAGAAATTGTTTTTAAAAAAGGCATCAGAACAAGATTCTGACATAGAATGACTGAGTCATAGCTGTTTATTTCTCTATAGACGTCTATGGGAGTTTGGCCTCTTGGGACCAGCAGCTACTTCCTGTTTGGAAGGTGATTACAACGTGCCTCAAGATACAACTTTACTCTGGACCTTAAGCTGCTAGGATTCTGTGCTTTTCCTCTCTTCCTTGAGACTTTGGGAATTTAATTTCTGAACAAAATGTCAAAGTAGTTTTATTTGTGGATAAAAATCAAGATTCTCAGAGCTCAACGTCTCTGACACGTCTGATTCAAGAGTTTCTTGGCACAAGATTCTGATGGTTCAAGTCCAAATCCTGGACACATCTGCACATAGTTCTTCTTGAAGCTCTAAGTCCAAAAGCAGGCGACCGTTTGTAATTCTACCCCAAACTCTTAACCCCTTAATGTATGAATTAGTTTCTAGTTATGAAAAAAAAATCACTTATGCTTTTGCTTTTAAGTAGATTGTACATTGAGGTAATTTTAGAGCTAAAGTTGTTTGTTGCATGTTTGCAACAGAAGATTGAAATCTTCTTAACAATCATTTCTGTAGCTTCATTTTAAAGCTGCATTTTCATTATTTTTAACTTTTTATGAAGTTCAGGAACAGCACTCTGTCAACAACAAGCTTTTTTTTTTTCATTTTCAGTAACTGAGTTTTTAGTCTCACCACGTTTAGGTCATTTCTGATTGTTCCCTACAATCAGTTTCAAATGCTTACAAACAAAAGTGTTCACAATTAATGGCGTATGCTTATAGCGCTTTTCAACCTTCCTTGAATTCCCACAATGCTTTACAGTCACAGTCGTGCACTTATGGCAACTCGCTGCCGACCTATAACCCGCAGAGGCAATTTGGCTGCCCAAATTAATTATTAAAATAGTGCAACATCACAAGTTTCCTTTCGTTTTTTAGAAAACTTGTTTTAATTTTTATGTTTTTGAATTCTTAATTTAAGTTTTTTTAAAGTTAGTTTAATAAAATCAAATTAAAAAGTATTGAATTATTCAGCCTCTTTAATGAATCCATAAAACTTTATTTTCCCCTTTTTGACCAAAATACTGTGATGATTACTATATTGTAATTTAAACTATATTAACATTTCTGAAGGGACATTTCTACACTTCAAAATTACTTTATTTTCTTTACAGCTGTGTTTCCATTGACTATGAAATTGCACAAATTAGATTAGTGAAAATAAATGATGCAAAGACGTCAATTTTGTAAAACTCGCAATTATCGTAAAAAGTTTATCCGCTCAGAGGTGGTGGTTTATAAGGCAATGGAAACACATATATTAAAATAAATGAGTCACGTTAGCCACAACTGGATACCACACTTAGCACAGCGAGCGCCACAAGGAGTCCCACAACGTCACACAGCTCATCAAGTTCTCATGCGTAATTGTTGGATCCACATAAAGAAACTTGAATGGATCCGCTGTAAATCAAAGTATTGTTTTTAAATGACTCATCGCATTTGTGTTCAATCACATAATTATGATTTAATGGGAAAATGCAATAGCAAAATTTTGTTATTTGACATTTCTAAAATTTCAATAAAGTTTTGCGCATATGTGTAAAAAAAATTCAACTTTTGACTGTGATCTTCTTCCGCACAAAGTAGATAAGGAAAAAAATACTTTTTCTTTCGTTCCATCAGTGACAGAGGAGAAGGATTTATTTGAAGTTGAATTATTGTAGTTTTTACTCGACAAGTAAATTACAACACATTTAACCCCATTATTGTGTTAGGGTCAAAATCGACCCGATCAAAGTGTAAAAATGGGTTCATTTGGACCAGAACACAATGTAAGATTAAACAATTTTAAGTCAGTTTTTGCAGCTCAACCAAACTAAATTTGCATTTGCTCCTCTGTACCTTCAAACGTAAACAAATAATTTATTTTAATAAAAATGTGAAATCAATTTTCTTTTTTTTAAAGGTCTTGTGAAAGATGGCTAAACAAATCTCTTTTGTGATCCGTTGTGATCCAAGTGAAGCTTAAAATACAATATATTCCAGCGAAATAGCCGCCACATTTCTGCGCCAGCTAAAAACAGCAAATGCTGACTCCTCCAAACATTCTTGGACTGTGCTTATGAAGGCACGGATGTCATTAAGTTATATAATATTATTTAGAGCTTCTGGAGACGGCGCCTGCAGAGCTGATGTGGACTCGGCTTTCCTTTTCCAGTCCTTGAAACCCACAGACATTTCTTTCAATCACTTTGAGATTTGAACTCTTATTACAACTTGTTCAGACGACTGCGGTTCACCTCAGGTCAGACTACTTGACTTCAGACAGTAGGAGCAGTTTACACCAGTTTTTGCTGTACTTTA
Source organism: Oryzias melastigma (assembly GCF_002922805.2). Taxonomy (NCBI): domain Eukaryota; kingdom Metazoa; phylum Chordata; class Actinopteri; order Beloniformes; family Adrianichthyidae; genus Oryzias; species Oryzias melastigma. Next base: position 19,126,629 of record NC_050533.1, read on the forward strand.
TTTAAATTTAGAGTCAGTTTCAAGGTCTTGATGGCCATTACTCCACAGGATCTGACGGGATTGTGAAATCCAACCATTTTTAAAATTAAATGTAATAATCTTTGTCTCTTGTGTCTTAACCCTGTAAAGCCTACTATATCAATGCATTGACAAAAAAAATCTTTTTTTAATTAACATTTTTAAGAAATCCACAGCAAATTTTCAATATCTTCTCTCATGAGATATAAATAGTATCAATTATAAGTTTGGTGATTTTGTCTGTTTTTGCTCACAATGTTTAAGTTCAGGAAAAAAAGCACCTTATTTACCCACCGTCTCATATTTAGTCCACACAGTTCTCTACATGTAAAACTGCATAACAAAAAAAATATTTATTAACAAGTTTTTCATTCTTACATATAAAGAACAACAATAGATTAGGTATTCTTCCCATAAAGTTTGAAAAATTAAAACTTTTTCCGCCAAAAGATTTCATGTCAGCAGCCATTTGTGTAGGAAAAGTCCTTCTACTGCCCCTAGTGGAAGGATGATGAACTACAGGACAGAAAATATGGACCAAGTTCTATACAATGAGTTGTTAGGGAAAGTTTGGATCATCCGAATGAGATAGGAGTCTTAGAAATGTTTATTAATTATTATACTATAGGGTTAATAAATGTTGCATATGTTGTCTAATGAAGCAAATTTTAATCAGCATGATTTAAAGACAAAGTATTAGAAAATGTTTTTAAAAAAATTAGACTTGATTACTCTTGACTTATATAAAGTATATATAGTGAATGTTTCCCATCAGTGATCTAGATATTTCAGAGCAATCGTAGCAACACTTATAGCTTTTTCAAAGGTTTTGACTATTCTTTTTTTACCAATATTTATTATGTATGTATATATTGGGGTAGAACAATTAATCAATGAATCAATTTTCATTCCTACGATCCAACCAGATCGATCTCTCTGAGGCAGAATCAAATTAACCAACATCATTAAAAAACATGCTTCAAAATGAGAAATTGATAATAGAATTGATATTGGAAAATACCATTTGGACTGAGACATTATTTTACTTTATTGTAAAAACAACCAAATTCAATCACACATGATGCAGCAAAATATACAGTCCACCATTACAGTCCAATGTGTGGAAACACGTGTCATACAGAGTGATAGAATGTTCTTATGATGTTCCCTTCTGATTATTTTGATGTGGAAAAACAATAGTGGGCTGACCTTTATGAATCGAAAATGTGAATGGATTTTAAAAGACTTCTTGTTTACTTGTTGATTAGTCACTCCATTGAATTATCAAAAGTGTATTTAATGTAGACTCAACAACACAGCACCCAACACTTTTACTTTAATGGTTTTATTAACATGAATTCAGCTGACATTTCACAACAGTATCTGCAAATAGTGCACTTTGTATGAGGAATGCGTGGCAACAGAACAACACAGCCAGTCTGCGTTACGTTTGTGTACTAATGAAGGCAAAAAGATGTCAAAAATGTCAGAATGTGACGCCGTCACTAAGTTCTCTAGAAAATCTTTAGCTTTAAAAAAGGCACTACTATGCAGACTTGGAACATGTTGCTTTCCTCCCCCCAACATGAGTAGAAAAAAAGAAAAACAAGGTGCTTTATGTAGTCAAAGCAACATTCTGAAGCGTGAACTTCAACAGTGCTCTCAGACATCACACATCACATCTGAAGCTTCACTGTTTTCAGATTTTCAGTGACACAAAACTGAACAAACAAATCTGTAGAATTACTTTGAAGATATCAACATACACTTGAGAAGCTAAATGAGTGGAAAGCAGCATCAGTGACATGTCCTCACAGTGTTCATGCAGCGTTTACCGCCCAGAGTGTCAGAACGCACACGTGTGCTCGCAGCTTTTTCCTACCGTCGTCTTCAGTGAGGAGTGTCATTCTAGCAGCACAAATTACACATGAAGCCCAACGTGAAAGGACATAAAACACCATGAAGTGCGGAGATAAAGCGTGCAGCACAACACTCACCCTTCAGTCGCACCACAAAAAAAAAAAAGTCATGAATGCCACGGCACACAGATGGCGCTCCGTCCTTCGAGGTATTAACAGTTAGACACAGGTAACCTACTTGCCCCTCCATCCTATGGCTGCATACGCAACCGTTATGGGAATGTAAGAAAGTGTAAAAGAAGAAACCGGTGGAATAATGGGTGTAAAGTGACGGCAGAATACTGGTTTCTGTTGGTGTACCCGTAAAACTCCAACAAAAACGCTCCGACTAACGAGGTCAAACAAGTTTTCACCAAATCCATTTACCTAGTTTTCAACATCATTAAGCTGCACTTCTACTGGAATTCACGTCTAAAACATAGTAGTGGTTACAACAAAGTGTGCAACAAAAGCCTCTGAGGTGAAATGAGAGCTAACGTTTGATTAAACCGTTCCACTTTGGCACTTTGTTAAGCTGATCCAGAGGCAGTGACGAAACCAACTAAATCCTGCTGCTTCTGGTGTAAAAAAAAAGACACTTAAGTCATGAATAAATACGAAAAACGTTGAAAACGAAACCTAAAAAAAGTTTCCGTTTTTTTTGTTGTTGTTTGACATCAATTTTTCTAAGCAAACGTCATCTGTCGACAGCGCCGCAGTGCAAATAAACTCATAATGAGACATGAGGCGTGTGTGTGGGAGTGGGGGGGTATCAGGTGTGATTTATCATTACCTGAAAGCAGCTGTTAGAGCGTGCCGCACTCACACCTGCCAGCTTCCTCGCCGTCTCGAGCGGAGATTCAGCTGACAGTTTGGTGGAAAGCATTCACTTCTTAAAATACCGACGTCATCGGCTCTGGATTTCACAGAACCTGGTGACTTGGGTGTCGAAATGTCGTTTTATAGTTTTTCTAGAGCTGGTCATTTTCAAGCTCTAAAACTATTTTGATTTAAAGAGAAATCCCTACTTTTTCTTTCAAAAACCTCTTGAATTTTTAAATCACCTTTACATTAAGCTTCAATCTTAAGTTTAGCAAACACAAAATAGAGGAGTGCAGATGAAAAGTATGAAAACATACATATAAATCAACATATAGGAGTATGGTTAAATTATTAGCATTATTATGGATTTAAATGAGACTTTTCACTCATAGCAGCTTCAACCTTCAGTAACATTTGGAATAGTGGCGCTCACTTCACACGTGTATCAACAAAAGGCACAACATTCAAATGAAAATAAAAAAACGTGTTTTCTTTTTAGACAGATTAGTAAAAACAGAAGACACAGGACGAGCATTCGTGCTGCTTTCAGAGGTTTATCATGTAAGGCGAAGTAGAATCTGGAGATGTTTTTCCTGTTTCCTGCGATACGAGAGGTGAGCACGTTTGGCTCCTCGTGGAAGACGAGTCATGGATCCTCACCTGGATTTTTTTTTCTTCTGTTCCAAAGCACTTGAACGAAAAGTTCTTCAGTCGTCAATGTCCTCAAACATGTTTTCATCAAACAGCTGAGCTAAAGGCGCGTGCTGCGTCCGGCGACGAGAGTACTTGAGCTGGAGAAGGTCTCCTACTTCACTGATGGCACTCAGCGCCTGTGGTAAGATTCAGGGGAAAAATGAAATGTGAAAAGATGAATAAATAAACTTTAGAAACCTTCAATTAGAATATATATTTAATTAAAAAATACATGTATCTATCTATCCTCAGTGGTTGCTCGTCATGTGCTGTGGTCTCCAACACTAATGTCTGACATTATTATCGTGGACAGACCAGTACAATTAGTGGACATCCCATTCTTTGATTCATTTTTAGCTTCAAGTTTCCCTTAACTTTTAAGGGTAAAGTTTATTTTTATCATCTGTAAAATATCTGTTTTAAACTTTATTTCTACACTAGATTTTGTGTAAGAACTTTAGTTACATGTTGCCTATAATGCATTATTATACTGCATACTGAAAAACAATGAATTTCTCTTGGGATTAATAAAGGTAACTTGAATTAAATTAAATAAAAAAAAGAAAAAAACTCAACCTGGAGTTTTTAGTGCTAATTTTTGCAGGAAAATATAATAAAAAAAATACTTCCCTTTTACCCCCGAACCCCCCGTTTTAAGCTTTCGACCTTTCTTTCCTTTGACATACCGTAACTGCTTAGATGATCAGCTGATTTACAGAGAAAAACAACTGCATTTCACTGACTTTTTCTCTGGAGGTAAACGGGTGTAGTTATACAAATTTGAACAAGAAATAAAACAATTAACATTTTCTGCCCCATTTGAAGCTCATCTTGCACACTAAACAACTAGACAGTTACAGTTTATTTGCATTTAAAAGCTTAAAAGTTCATAGTTCTGAAAAGTTTTTAAAGTATTATTTTTGAAAGGGTTTCTAAAGGTTTAGGAAATTTCCACATCCAGCTAAAGATTTTTTCTTGCGCCATCTTGCATGTGACAAGAGGCACCTCCTCTTTCTGATAAATATAACGACTTAGTAATATTCGTTTATTTCTCAAAAGAAGTCGATGGGATTTTGGCTTCGTGGAGCCAGCAGGTACTTCCTGTTTGAAAAAAAGTGGGAGGGGTCACTCAGTCCAGCTTCCAATGTTAGCAACACCAAAGATTACATTTGTTAGAAGAACCACACAAATCCCAACATCACTTCAGCACACATGACAAAACATCAAACTTTACTTCTCCTGAATTTAGCTAAAGATTTGACCAACACATGAGACTGGCAGTGGGGTTTGAAGTATTATTCATAGCATGAATAGTTGATTAAATAAAATAGTTCAGCTCATGTACAGCAGAACTTTAAAAAAGATTGAAACTCCAGACTGAGATTTTCATCTCACTTCTTTGGACAGAAATGCTAAGAGAAAATGACTTTTTTCCACTGAAGAACTTCATTTCTTTCTGCTTTCTCCAACTGTGCTCGTGCGATTCTTCAGGACATTCATGAAGACCATTTAAAGCTTTTATTTTTTTAAGGTTTGGATACTTGAAGGTTGGACAAAAGAGCGACAAAAATGAGAGGTTTAGGGGTTATTGTGTTTGTGTCGATGGGAATAAGAGTCAAGCTCACGGCTGGATGAAAGAAACAACAAAGGGAACACGACACTTCAAAGGAGGATAGAGCGATGCCGAGAGGAGGGCTAACAGAGACGTTCCGTCGTCGTGACAGATGAAAGCGTACAGCAACAGAACGCACCCACAGCTTCTTGTGAGGAAGAAAATGAAGGAGAGTGGTGAACGCCTTCAGATGTTGCAGCTCTCGCTGACTCCGTCTGAGCCCACACACCTAGCAGGGGTGGGGAGACCTGACAGAGTCGACGTTTTCATTTGGACGGCAAAAAAAGAAAGATTTCATTTTCACAGCCAGCACGCGGGAAAGAAGTAATCAGTCCAAACATAATTAGGATGACACGCGTTTGACTGTAAACAAAGACGCAGTTCAAGATGAAGCGCTCTTTGAAGAACTTCAAAGCCAAACGACAACAAAAGCCGGATCCATAAACCTCTGGGTGATGGGTTTCGACTCCTGGCAGCCCAGCCAGATAACCCCGTCGTCCTTACACCTTTTTGTCCAAATGTGACTTCCAACAATGACTAAAAATGAAGCAGATTTGACTCAAATGATCTGAAGAATCAGGAAGGTTTGCAACACATGTGTGGCCAAGCTGTCCGGCCGGCACGCCCTGAGGAAACCGTAAAGGGCTTTCATGTGGGTGGAACGCTCGTGATTTAGTACAAAGTAACCAGCAGAGGCTGTAAACTAGTTGTCTTGTTGGTTAACCCTTTAACACCTGAGGCGTCGCCAGTGAAAATCTACTCTGGAATTATGTTGATTGTGTTAACAATTAAGAACTTAAAGGGTTGAAAATTTCCTGAAAAATAAAGGATCTGAGGGAAACTCCATCAAAGTCACTTCGAGATTTGTCTAACAAGAGGTTTGAGGTCATTCTCCGTCATTTCTTCAACCGAGCATTTTAGGCCTTAATCACAACTGTTCTTACAGGTGGATTCGAGCTGTCTGGGCACGAGGTATCTAAAGCCTCATTTCCTGAGCGGTCCAGACTGGACCTTTGAGTGTTTCCATTACAAAATTGACCCGTAAAGCAGGATCGACTGGTACCCCGTTGGTTGTAAACACAGAAAAATGGAATGAACCAGTTAGGGCGGAGCTTCTGTCATCACACAATGTAACCCATTAATTGGCAGTAATGAAGAGTCCGACTAGCGCTTTTTCAGGTAATATCACAGTTGTACACCGCTTTAAGTAAGCCCTTACAGTAAAAGTGTTCATGAACATTTTTCCTATGGGCATTTTGCGAGCAACAGGTCATAGAGAACACTTAAACACACAAGGGTAAGTAAGAACCTCAGTGGCCTCGTGGGGAAGTGTCCACCCTGAGACTAGAAGGTTAGGAGTTCAGATCCATGGCTGAGTCATACCAAAGACTCTAAAAATGAGACCCAATGCCTCCCTGCTTTACACTCACCATGAAGGGTTTGGATTGGGGGTTAAAACCACAAAATGGTTCCCGGTAGCAGCTGTGTCTGCAGCTCACCGCTCCCCCAGAGGATAGGTCAAAGGGAGAGCAAATTTTACATACCTATATGCTTGGCAGCTAATGGGACTTCAAGTAGGAGAGATGTAGGCAGCTTGTAGAGATTTATCATCATAAACCATCACCACAGCACAAGTAGCTCTTTTCTGCTCTTCAGGTGGGCATCCAACGGGAATCCGACAGTCTTACACATAACCTGCACACCCTATGCATGTGGTCAGTGAGGAGCCAGTGCACGCAAATTACTAACGGCTAGAGTGTGGCATAAGGACGATCAGTATTGATCATACATCATAAGTGTGTAACTTGCATTAGCCTTACAAATACTTCACGATACACTTGCAACACACACAACAATCGTACTTTCCATTTTCACAACGTCCCTCAAAGTGTCAACATGAGAAGTTACACCTATGTTCCCCTTAAGATGGGACCGCTCTTCTCTATGATACTCCACGTTCCCAGACAACCCAAAAACCCACAGTAAAGGTGACCAACTTCATTAAAAAGGTGAAACTTCTTCTGGATACACCTTTATAAACTCCAGTGGTTGAATGGCTGCACAGATTGGGAGATTAATTTGGGCCAAACTAAAAATGCTAGAAGGGGAATCTAAATCCTACCTGCTTGACGCTAGCATTAAATAATTGCATTGAGGGGTTAAATTACCAAATAAGAGCACCCCATAGTGCACACGTGTCAAAGTCAAGGCCTGGGGAACTGATCCGCCCCGCTAGACGATTAAATCCAGGTCACCAGATCATTTCATATTTTGTTATCAACGGCTCAATGTTATCTTGCGCTGGTAACATATTGCAACACGTTCTCATTCCCAAGTCGTCACATTTTAACACATGGTTAAGGACCCCTCCGTGTCAAAAATTGCTGTTTTGGGTGTCCCAACTTGTTGTTTTTTTGACGTACTGGCTGTTCCAATTAAATCAGGGGTCTCCAACCTCTGGGTGGCAAACCGGTTTTGGTCCGGTACCGGGTCGTGGACAGCACCGGTATCCAAACCCTAACTTGAACTGGACGCGGTACCAGATGTGGAACAGGCTAGGGGTACTGGGTTAGGGTTCAAGTACCGGCTGTGTCCCAATGTTCGGTCCGCAGTTACATTTTTAAAGTTTAAAACATTTTGTTTTAGTATGTTCAATAAATGTTTATCCTGATGAGCCTGCAACCTAGGGTGTGTTTTGGATTTTGGCCCCCTGTACAATTGAGTTTGACACCCCTGATCTAGAGGAAGGGTTGAATTCCACACCACAATAGTGGAAGTTTAATGTCTTCTGTCCCTTGAAGACTCAGCCCGGCTGTGGAAGCTGCTGCTCACCTTGTCGAGGATTTCTTTTGAATGAGCAGCAGAGATGCAGAAACGCGCCCGCGACTCGATGATGCTGGTAGCAGGAAAACCCACGACCACCACGCCGATGTTCTTCTTCAGCATCTCCCTGCCAAACGCTCTGATGGAGACAGCAGGAGGAAGCACTGCTTTAGGCTGCTTTCAAACAAAACAGTGGATTTGTTTGGTAAAGATGAAAGAAAATATGAAAGAAAATACAAGTGTCAATACAAACAGGAATCGCAGAATCAGGCTCACCCTATCTTGGCGGGCATGTAGAGCATCATGGGAATGACGGGGGAGTCGTCGTTACCGTAGATGATGAAGCCCATTTCTCTGAGCCTACTGCGGAAGTAGGTGGTGTTTTCTGCCAGCTGCTGCAGACGTTTGCAGCCTGTGGAGCAAACGTTCAGTCAGATTAACTCTCCATTACAGTATTAGTCAAGTTTGTCTTTTCTTCATCAATAAGTAGATTGACCTACATGCTATTCTGCCATAAGTTTGTCCACGCCGCTTTAATTAGCTCTGAGAATCACTGCAGATTTTTTGAATCCGTTAGATTTACATTCACAAAGTGATAATTGGACAGAATTTTCTTTAAACTTAAGAGTCTAAAAACCAATTATGCTCGACTATAAAGAAATTTCATGAAATGAGGGTTTCAAACTGGACCCAAGTGGAAGTTATAAAGCTAAAATCCTTACAGTAAAATCAAACAGAAAAAGCTGGTTTTTCATTACACAGACACAATAAAAGAAACTCCAGCAATCGGTTTATATGGAGAGAATATAGTTTCATCCGATTTGTGTGTGCGTAGTTCTTGATTTGTAACTCATACAATACATTTGTGTGTAACTTTTGGTACTTCCAACTTTGTTTTCACACGTACAAAAATTGCAAAATTAAAAATAAATTGTAAAATACAATTTACACAAACCCAACTTTAAAGGGGCCAACCATCATTTTATTGAATGTTTCAGAGTAAACTATATCCATATAAATGATCACATATTACCTTTGGAACACTAAGAAACAAATTATTTTTCAAAACTCTTCATAGCCGGAAGTAAAACGACTTGATCTCTGAGGCTCCGCCTTTCGCTCCTTGAGGGTACCACCCACTTCATGATGTCATCCTAGAGCCATCCTCGTCAGAGTGTCACAAAAAAATTGGGGGAAAAAAAAAATAATAATATTGATGTAGGCTCATATAAAGTGCAGCTCGGGCATTTATCCCCCAAATTTGGCATAGACATAATATTGATGCTAATGGGTTAATTTTGTGGTGAAATTCGGTCAAAAAAAGGCACACAACAACATCAATTCGTCGCTCACTTTCTCTACCAGGAAATAGTCTGCTATCCTTTAAATTACAACAGCTTGAAACTAATTACAAACAAATCACCTGTTACACACACACACAAAACTGCATTAACGCACAAACCTGATGTGAGACTCTTCTCACATCTCCAAGAATTGTACGTAAATGATGCGTCTAAATGCTGCTAGAATGCTGGGTCAGAGTTTTCTTATCAGCTGATTTGAACTTAGACTGGAATAATATCTGGTTAAACTTGACATTTTCCCACTATCTTAAACCTCGCGCTCTCTCATAGCAGGTGATTGGTGCATACTTTTTAAATATTTGTGTGTGTAGTTAGTTTCAAGCTGGTACAATCGTAAATTGTGCCTGTGCAAACTACATTTTGTTTTTTTTATTTTGGAATTTTTGTACATGTGAAAACACAATCGCGAGTAAGCACAAAATGTATTGTATGAGTTCCAAATCAAGAATTGCGCATGCACAAACCAAATGATACTATATTCTCTCCATATGTTTATGAATTGATGCAGAATCTTGTAATTAAATTAACTAAAAAACAACTAAGAAAACATGCATGAATCGGCATAGGCTCATGTTGGACTAAAATGATATGTAAACTCCAAGTTATTCTGAATAAAAGTGTTGCTAAATGCTGTCATGTCATGTTTGAATGCTTTCAATGCAAGTTTCCATTTTAATTTTCTTGAAGGAAAACTATTTTGAGGCGAGTTTCTCGGATAAAAGAAGAAGCAGGAGACGGCGGTTCCATTCAAGAGATTTCTGCGGTGAAAATGTGTGAGGGTTTCAGCATTAAGACACCTGGGGGATCTCGAGTTTAGTTCCTCTGAAATGTAATTTCCTTCTCCCACAGGAGAGCGGGAGGTTGACTGCGTTTCTCTGAAATGCGCCGTTCACATCAAACGAGGCGAAACACGCTGGGAGAGCGAGCTCACGAAACGCTTCTCCCGCCACACAAAGAAACACTGCATGAGGAGGAGAAGCCTTGAAGGAAAATGCATCGATACATTCATAAATACTATTAAAGAAAAAGAATAATTGCATGACATTTAAGAGGAAAATGATTCTGCTATAACTGGTAAAAGGGAAGCCAAACAGAATAAAATCATAAAAAATTAGGGGAAACTGTTAATATATTATTTAAATTGTTTTAACTTTATAAAACTTTTCATACCTACTCTCTATTTTATTGTCCTTAGTTTAATTTAAGGTCTGTGGTTTAGATTCCATCTGC
>NC_050533.1:19137117-19155131 GCF_002922805.2 Oryzias melastigma
AGCGCCACTGAGCCGCAAGGGAGTGCTTGAAGAGCCGCATGCGGCTCCGGAGCCGCAGGTTGCCGACCCCCGAGTTAAACAGTTAACAAAAAATACATGTATTTTAAATAAGTTATTAAATTAAAAAGTTTTTCTAAGCAAATGAGGTCATAAAGAATATGTAAAAATACTTTGAAGGATGTGTTAATTTCATGTTGAAGTGATAAAGTAGTTTATTTAAACATTTTTTAATTATAACTTTTATTTAATTATACAGCTGTTTTTTGTTTGTAATGCTAATTTTGAGTCTCTATAAAAAGCGTGTCATCTTTACAGAGCTCTAAGTGCTGTGCTATCACGTTTCCATAGAAACCAAGCCCAGAAAACCACAAGGACCTGAGTATTTAAAAATAGGGCCACACTGGGGGCTCCGTCACTTCGGGTTTCTTAAAACCATCAATGCTGGTTCTTCAAGAAATAGAACATGTTCAATCTGAACTTGCCTATCAATGTTCCGTCATCTCCCATAATGCACTTCATAGAAGTGATGATTTGCTCCACCACAGGAGGAGACATGGAGGCGGCGTAAACGGCGCTGTGGGAGTGGGACCGCAGGTACTTGATGAGCTCCTGCAGACACACCGGAGATGTGACTAAATGAAATAAAACACAGATTTAATAACAGAAAACAGGAAAAAAAAACAAAAAAGAAGCACTGCTGTGACAGGTTCTGACGAACTGTCAATCAAAGCCGATTCCCTGAGAACGCCGAGCTCCAAATCCACACAGCTAAAGAATCCCGGCTCACTTTTGATTAAATCCTGCTCAAGACTGCGCACTAAAGCCTTTTTGGAAAAATATATATCTCACTCTGCCGGGAAAATCTGCACATTAATGATCTTTAAAGTCCTCAAAAGAATCCCCTCAGCGTTTTTGCCTCACCCTTTTCCCAGCGATGTACCCCCCAGCAGCCCCGAAGCTCTTGGTGAAGGTGCCCATCAACACGTCCACATCACAGGGGTCCAGGTCAAAGTAATCCACCACACCTCTGCCCCGGTGACCTAGGGCCCCGATGCTGTGAGCCTCGTCCAGGTACAGGTAGGCTTTGTAGCGCTTCTTCAGAGCGACCACCTCTGGCAGGCGCACTATACTGCCCTCCATGCTGCAGGCGGAGGAACACAATAAAGCTCTGGTTATGTCCAACCAGCAAACTCATCCCTGTTTACAGATATTAGTATTTTATGACATTAAACACTAAGAAGTCATTAATAAAATAATCAGCAGATCTAAAATAAAACATTAGTTACTTGTGACAAACACTATAGGTGGGCATATCGATCTGAGTACCAATAGTATCGATACCAAGGTAAAGTACTAGAAATACTAGAGTGATGCGATTGATACTTTTGATACGTTCTGCACAGTTTTTCTTCAATACAGACACCGAGTTCCTACAAGTTTCTTTCAGGTAAATTTAAGACTTTTTAAGGCCATACAAATCAAAAATTAAGACCTATTTCACAGTCCATTTCCCATTTTATTAATTTATTCCCAATTTCTAATCAAAACTGTAGCTTCTTATCATGTTTGTGGTCTGTGCCGTCATGTTTTAGAGCTCTTTTTTTTTTTTTCTCAAACCGGCGGTGGGCATTTAGCGTTTTGGTGCATAACAACTAGTTTTCCCAATGTTTACTTCATTTAATCAAATTAATCTTAGTTGAAAATTTTGAACTTTTGACATGAAATGTGAATTGGAAACGTTTCAAGCAGCACAATTTTTAAGACTTGGATATCAAAATTAAAAACTTTTTAAAGGTACTATTTCCAAATTCATAAATTCAATTATTTTGAAACTTTTTAAGACCCTGATACAATAAAAAAACTTAACTCTACTTCCAGAGTTCAGTCAATTACAGTGTCTTTCTGCAGTGTTGCCAGGTTGGGCAAAAAACAGCTCAGTTTGAGTAAATACATGCTCTATATTTGATCCAGGTTCAGTTTAGGTTGTTGCTATTAGTTAAAATGTTTATTTGCCAAAAGTCTCTTTTTTTGTTTTATTATACATTTAATTAACAAAAAAATATTCTATGATCAGAGATTTCAAGGAAAAAGTATGATTATTGTCAATACTAGTCCTGTCAATACTAGTCCCTTGGTATCAGATCGATAAACAAATTCCCAGCATCACCCAACCCCACTACTAAAAGCTAAAAGGAAAATGTAAAAAAAAAAAAAAAAAAGTCAACAAGTTTATTCACTATTTAACATCGATTTTTGCTGTGAAACTACATCAGGTTGAAGGAGATCACAGGGATTTTAAAGCAGGCAACAGAACGTGGCTGTAAACGGCAAATAAGAAAGGAGTGGGATCAGGAAACACCTGTAAATGCCCTCCACCACGATCAGGATCTTCTTCCACGGCCGGTGGGTTCTGGGTTGACCGTAAACGATGGCTTCACTCAGCAACTTTTCAAGGCACTGCATGTCTGAGGGCGGGAAACATCACGTCAAAGCAAATACTTACGGTTTCATGAATATTTTTGAGAAACATCCCTCAAACGGGGGTGTGGCCAGTTGAGTTATTGGAGTATTGGTTTTCTTCCTTTCCTGTTCACTTAAACTTTAGTCACCCTGATCAGGTCAGAGTATACTAATTGGCGTGTTTTACATGAAGCATTTTTATTCCTATTACTTGTGTCCATGTAAACTCCAGGCCTCGACGGCTGCATTCCTGCATGTTTTCCAAAATCTTCTGCTCCGAGATGTTCTGGACAGGACACACCTGAACCCGGTAATCAGTCATGAATAGGACTTGGATATCTGGAAATCATGCAGACACTGCGGTCCTTGAGGTCTGGAGTTGATTGTCCCTAATGTAACCGTAGCTAGTGTCGCTCCACTACTCAGCTTACATCCCATAATGCCAGACTACGGTGGCTGTTTTTGTCAAGACGTTCTGCTCTGAGCATCGAGTCTTTTCAGAGCAAACCCGAGCTCAGATCAATTGAAAACTAACCGAGACCACCTCGAAAGATGGGTCAGAGAGCAGTTTCTGGTCTGGTCTCGGACCAGGATACACTTGGGTGTGTTCAGACGGAAAATTTGTTCTGGTTCAACAAACTCTGGTTCACTTTAAACAAACAAAACGTGTCCAGTCTGAATATAACCTCAGAAAAAGTGGAGAAATAAAAGCAGGAGAGGATCTGATCAAGAGCATACTTGTTACTCACTGTTGTGCTTAAAGACTCTGATGGTGGCGCCGGAGAGTCTGGCTCCCAGGACCAGAGAAGTATGGTTCAGTTCATCACTCAGAATGAGACATCCCTGCACAGAACAGACCGACAACATGCTAAAATCCAGCTTTAGAGAATCACTCGTCTCCACTGCATTTATGTCACAAAATCTGTCAATTATTTTTGTAACCAGAAACAAAAAATACTGAAGGCAGAACAAACAGACATAGTGTTATCATTGCAGACGTATCTGGACTCTTTGTTTTCTATCCTTAAACTTGTTGAAGCAGCTGAAGCTGTTTCCTGCTGATATGACTGAACAGAGCTTTCTTCATCTGCGTTTGGTGATACTGCAGACTCCTGATAACAGCCGGCTGTACTGCCTTTTTCTAAGTACCTGCTCTTACACTATCTGCATTAAAAATGTTCTGCTCCATTCTTTGTTTTATCTAAGGCAGGAAGTGTGACGATACACATTAGGAAAACATTTTTGAGAAAGACGATATTTTTCTTATTATAATCTAAAGAAAAACACTTTATTTTCTTTGAATATTTCTAAATCATCGGCTGATATTAAGCACAAAGTTGGAGCTTCAGACCTTCCCAACCAGTGCTGGTATGTTCATGGAGTTGGTGGCAAAGCCCATTCCGAACGCCATGGCTGACTCCACCCCCAGAAACTTGGCCACCTGCTTCTCCATCTCCTCATGTTTGTCCAGGTTCCCTAAAATCAGAGCAGAGTGAACCGCTCAAAGACTTTTAAGGCAATGTATCAAAGAAATTAAAAAAGAATAGGAGAGTGTATTGAATGTGAAGCTGCAGAGGAGTATTGATGACAAAGAGAAAGTTGTTTTAAACATATTTTTGTTCAAGCTCATATTTGAACAGCATCATGTAAACTTTTGCGTCATGGAAAACCTTAGATTTGACCTTTTATCCATAGCTAAACCTCAACTCAGGCACAGATTATAAGCGAGGAAACATGTTATTTGAAGCCCCGCCCCCTCCTGGGTTTATCTACAGCAAAGACCAATGATGTGGATTTTTTTTACAATTTCTAGAAAATACGTAAGCACTTTTCCCACAGATTTGTGTGGGATTTTTGGGAGGCTTCCAAAAAAACGTTTTTTTTTTTATTGTAATTGAGCAAGCAACCCTTTATGTATTTAGATCAGTGAGGATTATTAAAACTTCTACAGTTTTTTCCCCTAAGGAAGGTCAGTACACTTCTAATGTCTTATTGGATATCAAAGTCTTACTTTTCTCAAATCACAAAAAAACTATTAAAAAAAATGATAATCTTCATACATAGTGTACACTGAATCACACAATTTTTTTTTTTTTTTTTTGCAGTTTATCAAATTAAATCCTTTTTAGGTGCTTTTATGTAGTTTCTTGAATTGAATAAATATGTCATCATTCTACATTTTATGTTTAAATGCTGATCAAAAAAAATCGTAATTTTGATCTTTGTTCTGTACTTTTGTTATTCGAGTTTTTAAAGAAACTTCAACTCGTTTGTACAAATTTTACTTTAGGATTTTATGCAAGCATTTAAAAACCATAAAAATATAGTATTGAAAACTTAAAAAAACACAACTTCTGTGTAAGTAAACTAGCACTAGTTGGATGAATTTTACTATGGTACTACAATAATCAGATACTCTATAGAACACAATCTGCAGAAACTGATTTGAAGTTAAAAGAAATCCATCACAAATGATCTTTATTAGAAAAACAGACATTACCTGATGCTAAGATCATAATGTGCTTTAAGTTTTAGACTTTAATCCTTCAGACTATTTCATGCATATTAAGCAGCCTGTTGATGATTATTTCCACATATCACTAGAGGGAGCCTGTGGACCTAAAGTACTTTATGTGGCACATATAAATGAAAAACATTACAAAAGTGAGCATGTTTTTAGGGGTCAAGTGTATTCAAATTGTTCAACTAGGCTATAATACTCAGAATAAACACATATTTTGAAAATATTTGTTCATTTTAATATTGCTTTAACAAGTACTAAACATATTTACTGGGACAGAAGCTGCAGACATTAAAAGTAGAGATGTGGCGTTTAACCACACATTTGTAGTCCGTTTTGTGCAGAATTCACACGTAGAGTTGTTTAAACTCCACAGTGTCTGCACATGGACGGTGTATGTGAGCGTTTCCCTGGTGTTCATACCAATTTCCTGCCTGGTGCTGGCGACTCCGATGCCGTATGTCCGGACGACCTGGGCTGCCGAGTCAGCACATGGACCTGTATTCTCAGCGAAGCCCAGGTAATTATAGGAGCCCAAGTTAATCACATCCTTCACTGTGCGACCCGTGTACCTGAGAGACAAAGAGGGAGCCGAATAAAAGACATGATCGCTGACGGGAAGGTGGTGGGATTGTTATTAGTATTGACTGATGAAATTACAAAAAAAAAAAAAAAAATTGGGGAGACAGGGGTAGATAGTTGGTTGAGTTATCGCATTTTTCAAAATGTAAGTTGCAGTTTTTTGCAGTGTGTGGACAGGAGTCTCACTTAAGCCAAATCCAAATACCTCCCCTATATACTCTCAACCCCTACATTTAGCCCTCCAAATAGAGAGTTAAGGAAAAGTAGTGTCTTAAAATTCAGGCGTTACTACCACTCGATGACATCATCAATATGTTAGCACATAGCTACCAGCACTCAAAAGTAAATGTAAACTTCTGTGCATCAGAACACATCCACAAAAAACATGCATTTCTCCTCCGTGTCACAACTCGACGTCTTCCCTTTTAAAATAAATAAAAAAATTTGGACACTACTAAAGTTTCAAATGCCCCTTCAATTGGAGGGGTAGGGAGAAGCCATAAAGATAGGGGGAAGAATTTGGAGGGAAAGGGGGCGGGGGTGCTCTGTGCAACCGATCCTGCCCAAAGCTCAAAGGTGAATTTCTGATAAACTCCTGCCACTCTGCAGAAACTATGTCCTTGAAAACAACTTTTTTCTTGGCTACAAACACTATAATCATAATTAAAAGTCCACTGTAAACCTTTTTACATTTAGATCAAAAGGTGACTGGACCAAGGAAAGCCTAAACTAACATTCAAAATCACAAAACAAAGACCATATAAATGAAACGAGTGTCACTGATGTGGTAGACTCTCCAGCATTAGACCTGCGTACAGCAAAAACACCCAGTGAGGAGTAGCTTAGAAGAACCGCCCTCTCCTCATAACTGAATCCCACAGTGAAACCCCTAAAAGGTGGTGGTGCACGGAGCGCAGCAGCACAAAGCCACATCTGCATTAAATATGAACCGCTCCCATATACAGGAATGTTGCAGAGAGTCGTATGTTTACTGCACGTTCAGCTAAACAGACAGAAGAGTTGACAGTAACTGCAGAGTGGATGTAAACACAGACCGACAGGAATTCACAGAAAGTTCCTCGTCGTCTTATCTGTGCAGATGCCGTCACCTGAATTCATTCTTAGAGATTAAAAAAAAAGAAAAAGTCTGAAAAGATCAAGTCAAGACCACCAAGGGGGAGCTCCATTTTGTTTTCATTTGAGGCCTGTTTAGCCCTTTATATCTGAAATCTGTGAGCAGTCCAGATGTTCTTCATCAGAACAGTTTTTCTTAATGCTGCCTCTGATGTTCTCCTCGAAGAACGACTATTAGAACTTTAAAAATGTAACGTAGAGATTGCAAGTCCACCAGGTCAGCAAAAGAAAGAATCTCTGTGGCATCTCAATTTTGGATGCTGGCATTTTAAACTACTGTGTCATTTTACTCCAAATCCATCAGTTATTTTCTTCTTTTAAACCTATTAAACTGATTATAGTAGAAATCAGAAACCTGCACTGCCTACAGCTCTAATGCGGACTATGCACCGAACGCAATTTGAGCGTCAAATTTGCATCCGATGCCTCTCTTTTGAAGTCATGTTTATCTCAAAGCGCTCTACAGAAGCATCAGTGATCACATCTCCATGTCTGGGTTGAGATCATTCAGAGACTCCTCCAGTCCTGTGAGGTTCACCATCTACTGCAGGACAGGAGCTGCGTCTTCTTTGCCAAAGTTCAGATTTTTGAGCTATGGCAGGGGTGGGCAAACCACGGCCCGGGGGCCATATATTTAATCTAGCTCGCCAAACTGAAATAAATGACTTTGATTACCTGTATTGTTTTATTTTCCCTTTGGTTCAGGTGTCTATACATAGATGGTCCATTACAAATAAATGGGTCTTTGTTCAGGCCCAGAAAGTTATTCTGCATTCACGTAGTGTTTGCAAATTTGTCGTTTTTCTAATATTTGTGTGCGATTTCCTAGTTGGACAATCATTTTTCCAACACTCCATGAATGCAATGTTTCCCTGAGTTTGAGTTTTTCATTGTCCTCAATGAAAAACTTAAACTCAGGGAAACAATCCATTGGTGAAAATGGCACAAAAAAAAAAAAAAAAAAAAAAATCAGTTTTGAAATAAAATTTGAAAATGTTCCGTTTTATTTTTCATTTTCAATCCAGATTAAATCATATTTTCATCTAGATTTCATGATTTACCAAAACATGCCATGAATCTGCTCCTGGTCCGGTCCTGTCAAATTTTAGAACGATTTGTGGCCCACGAGTTAGAAAGCTTGCCCACCCAGGAGCTATGGACTCAATGCGTCGGCTGAAATGCATTACTGTACAATGAATTAACACTGAAACTGGACGTCTTTGATGAGAGAACTGCATTCGGAGTGAACACAGCTGAACTGTTTTATACAAAAAACAAAAGCTGGGATGAAAAGGAGCCTTGCCTTGTGTTTGTAAGCAAGAGTACATGGAGGGTGGTGCTTTAAAGCCACCGAGCAACACCTGCAGGCTGTCTCTGTGTTTTTTTACGGCTCATCGAACTTATTAGAGGGCAGCATCCCTGAGGGAACGAACAGCCTTTTGTAGCTTCCTAATTTAACTGAGCATTCGTAACCCATAATCACAACCAGAGAAAGCTGGAAGCTGAACTGCTTTGACTTCAAATGTATTGACTGTAATTGTTCTTGTGTAAGAGAACTGCCAAGTTTAAGGGTAAATAATAATAATGCAGTTTTAATGTAGATCAATAGATAAGAGTTCACATTTTGTGTAAGAACATTAAAAAATGTTGCTCATAAACTCCATATGGACCAAGAGAGGCCCAAACAAACCTTCTGCCCTCACAGCATCAACACAAAGACACCAACAGCACTCCTTTAACTGCCGTGTCCATGTTTAATTAATGCTAAATGGTCACTCCGCTCAGGAGAAAACATTTTCATTTGCTGTTGAGAAGCTTTGATGGCTAATGCATCAGCGTATTAATTTTAAGACATGCAGCGGTGCAGGTTTGGACTCATTAAGCCGATCAATTTTTTATTGTATTACGATCTAAACAGTTATTGATCGAGACATTCTGCTATTTAATTTAACTTTACATGTATTTAATTATTTT
Organism: Oryzias melastigma; assembly: GCF_002922805.2. Classification (NCBI taxonomy): domain Eukaryota; kingdom Metazoa; phylum Chordata; class Actinopteri; order Beloniformes; family Adrianichthyidae; genus Oryzias; species Oryzias melastigma. The sequence goes on from NC_050533.1 coordinate 19,145,789, forward strand.
TTATTATAATGCATTTTTTTTTACTTTACTATTTAAAAGTGGGTACCGTCAAAAACAATTCACTTGATGTGATTTATATTTATTCACAAGGTCATGATTTGGGTTATTTGTCAGTTTAGTTTGGTTACAAAAAGCCTGCTAACATTTAAAAACAAAGGTTAAAATTTATCAATAAAATTAAAAATGCTTGCACTGAAACTAACGCAAAAGTAGTTTTTGCCTTTAAAAAACTATTTTTGATTTAGTAAATTGAGCATTAAGTAAATCTAGAACTAAAGGTTTAAATTAGGGGTTTAATGGATCAAAAAACTAGTGTCGGTTCGGATCATTTTTTGGATCGGTAAAATTTAAAAACAAGACGCAAATTTCATTGGATGTTGATTTAAATTAGGAGAGCATGGGGGGGGGCGGGGTGGCTTGAGAATTAAAGAGCAGTCTTTCTCACTCAAAAGTCCAGTTGTAGTCGTGGGAGGTTCTGTCCATCAGGTCCATCTTAGCTCCTGGAACACTGCAGATGGGTCGGTTCCAATTGTCTCTGATGCGCATGTAGAGGTTTCTGGTGTAAAAGTTCTCAAAGTCCTGATAAAGTGGCACAAAGTCCTGTGTGGGAATGGACAGAGAGTTGGTTACCTCACATAAGCATGAAGGGACTTAATTCCTAATTATCACTTATTTATCATCAAGGAAAAAGACATTTGTGTTTTAAACAAATCCTAAACCCGATTCTTCGAGGAAAGCATCCACCCACGGGGTAATTCCATGACTTTCTCTCGTCTATACTCAACAATGACAATCAGACATTTCACAACACGCTGAAAACCATGGCCGAAGGCATGCGCTCTGTATGCACTCTGCTGACATAACCAAAGAATCTTAGGTATGAAAGTGGCACTCAGTGCATACTTTGTTCTAAGCTCCTGCTAGGTGGAGATCTCATGAGTTTCTGTTCAACAATCAGACGCTCCATTTATAAACCCGAGCTGAATACATAGAACCATACATAGTTTTAAACCCTTCTAGACTCAACATCTAGCCTGTTTTTATTAAAATCCAACCACAACAATGAGATTACAGACTATTTTGATTAAGTATTCAAATAAGAAGACTTTCCAGTTATCATGTAGTGTAAATAAGAGCAGAGTAAAAATGTGCAAACATGATATGAAACAATGGAAATATGTTAAACTAAACTGTTGATAATAACAATCAGTCTGGCCTGGAATGTAAAGTGGAAGTTTGTATAACAAAGAATGACGGAAAAACCTGCTTCACAGCCTGTGTGGAGAAAACTCCTCACACTTCTATTACGACAACTCAACAATGTGTTCATGAGAATGCTGAAAGGCAATATTTTTGGAAAAAAATAGGATGTTATTACTTAGAAAAATATTAATGCAACAACTTGTACAAAACACCAATGTCAGTTTTAAACTGAAATTAAAGACCCACTCCAATGAAAATCATGTTTTTGGTGCATTTTCTTAAGGCATTTTTTCATGATGGAGGACATGTATAAAAACATTAAGCTTAAAATTACATTTCTGAGTATTTCTTTATTGCTAATCAGGAAGAGAGGAAATACAATATTGTTCAGAAATTTCATATTTGGGGTGTACAGTAGAAAATACGATGGGCGGGTCACAAGCTCCCTGCTCCACTCGATTCCAATGCATCCACTTGTAGTCATCTAGACCCACAAAAGTCTTTATTTTCCTCGCCTGAGATGGTATCTGATTCAAAACTGCACGCCTGGATGGCTCAAATATTGTGAACAAAGAGCTTTCAGAAACAAGGAATAGGGCGAGGTCGGTTAACACCAACGATTCTGCCCACAACTCAGAGGAAAATTTCTAATGAACTACTGTCACAGAAGAAACTGTACTCTCTAGTGGAACTGGTTATTAAAATAATTGTGCATTGTGGTGTGCAAGCACTGAATTTGGCACAGATCTACCTTAGCATCCTCTCTTTTAGAAAAGCATGTTATTTTTATTAAAAGCCAATATTGTTAAGAAATTAAAAGTCTAAGTAACAACTGTATGGCTGCCATCTTTAAATATGGCTGCCCTTTTGGATTTTTTTTTTTTTTTGTGGCAAACGTGCTTTTCTAAAGAGGGCAAATTTTGATGCTTGTGCCAGAAAATGCACAATTTGACTGAAATATTAACCTAACCTACAATAAAACAATAAAGGTGTTTTGATTTTGGCTAAAAACGTTATAATCATAATTAAAAGACCACTGGGAAGGCTTTTACAATAGATAAAAAAAATGACGAGATTGGGTCTCTAAGCAATTCAAAAAGTAAAAAAATCTAGCTACACCTATAAAAATTCCAAAGTATTTGGATAGAAAAACACTGAAAGTTGATAACTAAAAAACAGTAGTCCCTCTGTCCATTTTTTCTTTACCTTACCTTCTGTTCCTCCTTCTCTCTGGCGATGTGGCACTGTTCAATCTTCCAGTGGCGGAGAAAGTCGCGGAGGTAGCCAAAGATGGTGAGGATGGCGTAGCCGATGTAGGTGAGGACTGCCACCAGCATGGGCGTCTCCTCAAAGTACTCTTTAAAAGGACGATTGTACAAGCCGTCATGTTGGCATGCGATCTGTGTAAAGATAGGGGATAGGAGATATACACTTTAAAATATCGGCTAAATACGTTTTATCCACATTTTTAACGACAATTTAATAAAAACGTTATTTCTCGTTCATGTGAGAGAGGAAAAAATGATCAGAATTTGTATTTTTTGTTAAAAGGGTTAAAGTGAGACATAATGACACACTGATGGGGATACATGATAGCCAAACTAATACAATTCTCCAAACACTACTAAGTACTATTGCTTGGAATAGTTTGGTAATTATAGCATAGATGGAGGATGAGACAGCAGCAAGTGCTGCACATTTGATGCAAGAAATGGCTAGAAAGCAGCACATGTGACCAGTCACACCACTTTCTCTAGAATACCTTACAGACTAAAGGCAGTCATGGTCAGCTGACTCTCAGGCATTCAACTTCTCCTCAAGCCTGAAGAAACGCCTCTTGTTCTTATCTCCACATAAAACAGTGTTTTAAGTGCTGTGGCTGATTTGATCTTTTCACTTTTTATCCGTTTACTTTTCCAAAAAAACTGAGATTTCTTTTGAATAAACTGATGAACTATTTTCCTTTTTAGAGTCTGACAAATTAGTAAATCACCAACACAGGCGCATTGGTGACTAATGTGTGCACAGCGTCTAATTGCATCAGATGAGGCTTGTTAATTGGGGCAGTTGCAGTGTGTGCAGCCCACTGGTGGAAATGTCATTAGCCTCATTGGAAAACAGGATTTAGCATCTCAGAAAGCTTAGAGTGAGCAGCTGCTTTAACTCGGTCTCATTTATCTTTAGCTAGTAGGATGCTCAAAATGAGTTTTTTAATCTTTTCATAACCTTGGGTTCTAGGGCTGCCACGATTAGTCGACGACTATTAAAATAGTCGATGACTAATTTAATAATCGATTAGTCGTTAAAGTTAAGACATTCTACTAGCTTTTTGGACTGTTTTGGAATTTACTAAGTTTTTGGGGGGTATTTTGGAGTTCAGGTAATATTTCAGCGGCATACTAGCGGTTTTGGCTAATTTAGGCTTTTTTCAGTTTTTTAGGCTAATTTGGCATTTAGCTAACATTTTAGCTGGTTATCAACTTCAGCGTTTTAAGGTATCAGCATTAGCATCTTCAGCTATCAGCATCTTCATCTTCAGCAGCCAAATTCATCTACAGCATTCACACAAGCATTATCACATGTAATGCTATATATCTAATTTTTAGTTAGTTTAAAGCTAATGATGGTTAAAATGTGTGCTGCTTTACATCCAGTTTGCACATGACCCAATTAGTTGACTAATCGGTAAAAATAATCAGTGATTAGTTGACTATTAAAATAATCGTTTGTGGCAGTACTATTGGGTTCCACTAGAGTGAGCCAGTTAAAAGACGTCCCCCATTAAAAAATGACTTCAGGCTCCTACCAAATGAAGTCAATTCAGTTGTTTTTTTTTCTGCGATACAGATGTCGCCATGTTGGAGCCAGGCGATGTCAATAAGCAGTGATTGGTCCGAGCCGGTGTCAGTCAATGTATCTATGGCAACCATTCTTGCCAAATCAGGAGTGAGCTAATGGAAGTCGACGCCACTTGAAAAGTTGGGGCTAGTAAGGAATCACACACTTTTTGAGGCATCTGATTGGTCAGATTATAATTTAAATAGCTTGCAATGAGGAAAGACTATGCTGAAAAAAAAAATAGAATTAGCAAAAAAAAACATTAAAAAAATGAAGCTGAGAAAAAATGCTTATTGTGACAAGTAGAATGACAAATAAAAGTTGTTTATTTCTCAATGGAAGTATTTGGGATTTGTCACTCACTCCAATTGTCATTTGTCTGGATTCTTTCACTACACACAACATTGTGCTCAATATAGTGTGTTCACCATTTTTTATTCTGAATTTACAATTCCAAAGCCCAGTTCCCTAGAAATTTCCCAGAAGTCTCTGCAAAAAAACAAACAAAAAAAAAACCAACAACAACAAAAAAAAAACAGTGAATTGATGCTCACTAGAGACCAGAATCCATGGAAATTTGTCGTTTTTTCATGTGAAAACCAGTCAATGAAACCCACAACATGAACTTTTGTTTTGGAAAAATATGTCTCCAAAACTTAGCCCCATCCCATCAACATGTTGTCAATTGCATGACCAATTTTAAGAATTCCAAACCGAAATATATTTGTAGGATCAGCAACTCACTCGCAGTTTTCTAAATATATTGTTTTGATTATTTTTTTATTAATTAATTTTATTAAAACTCTCAGTTTTGCTGTAAAAAAATGTAGGAAGAACTTAAAGCCCTTGAGTTATCTTTGATGCACGTGAAAGGCATCATGGGAGGTAATGAGCGCGACAGCGGCGACAGTCCGGTTGTTTCCGGGTCCCCATACTTTTCCCTGGCTACACCAGCCTCTCCTCCCGTCCCATCCCGGGCCTCACCTCCTCCTCGTCCGCTTGGCAACGACGATTAGTCGGCCGCTTGCTTATGCGGTGGAGGCTCCCCGTGAAGCCGTTGCTCTCCGGTTTCAGTCCATTCTTCGGTGGCTGACACACTTCCCCGTTGGCTTGTTTGGTGGCGGGGCTCTCGGTCATCGCTGGGCAACGGTGGCGGAGCAGCGACGGTAACTTGCATGTAGGCAAACTAGCTTGCCTGCGGCGCAAAGCAGTGACAATTATGCCGGCAAAGGACGTTCACAGACACGCGACACACTGCCGCGCGCGGGTACACACTAATACTAAACCTACGCCTGTTAAAACATGGAAATTCAGCGGTACGACCGGAAATCAACGCCCCGTAAAGCTTTATTTGAAGGCTGACAAGGAGGCGGGGTCAAACATGAAGTGTGGGCGTGGTTTGGAATGACAACCAATAAAAACACGTATACTAATTAAAACGAATATATATATTTTAAACTTTAATATAAAAGCGTCAATTTTGCTTTTTATAATTTTAACCACAAAAATCGTGATGTTTTCTTATTTACTTTATTTATGCCACACATTTCATGTTCATGAAAAAGCTAAAAAGAAAAAACTTTTTTTTGTTATTTCTGAACTTATTTTACATAATTAAACTTCACCATTATTAAAAGTAATTTAATAATAATAATCCGGCAAAGTAATAAAGAATAATTGTGTCATAAACCTATTTTTAAGTTGAGAACAAGTTAATAAATATTGTTTTTCAAAACTGGGTGTGTATTTCAATTCCTGTGTCAGTATATGCTAATTATATCACAATAGTAGCATAGCATCCACACTTTCAACATTTTTTCTTGCATGTATGTTTTAAAAATTGGTCTATGACATTTTAGGTACATATGATTTTTGTTTCCTTTAGTTTAATAGGAAATAATCTAATTGAGATTACATCTTTTTTTCAAGGTCTTCTTTGTAAAATAGATCATTTATAGATAAAAATATTGCTAAAAAGTCGGCTTACTTGTTAAGCTTTGCTCAGGAGTTGCTTTCCTTTGAATAAACCTTTACTGATATTGTTTATTTAGTAATATACATTTCTAGAAATATATTATTGTAAATCCAAATGGTGCTACATATAAAAATGTTTAAATAAAATCTTAAAAAGTTGATTTTTTGCTGCTTTAAAAAAAATCCTGTTACTTTTTGCATTTTAATTCTGACTGGTAGACAGCAGAACAACAGGAGCAGAGAGACGGCGATCCCTCCTCTTCCTGCTCTGGCATTTTTTGTAATTTTCTTTCATCATTCTCTCATTAACATCTCTTTTTTTTAAATAAACGTGGACTTTTTTTTACCTAATATGACAGATGTCTGCTGCTCTTTTTTTCCACAATTTTCAGGTCTGCAACATTGTTGTCACCTGGCAACAAAAAAAGTGTAAGAACATCACTGTTAATAACATTTTTTATTCAGGAAAGCTATGGTAGGGTAAGGTCATTTCCATGCAATAACATTCTAAAAAGTTTAATTCCACTAAAACTTAAAAAAAAAGAGCCTCAGTGTTCATGCTCAGTCAGTCAATCGATGTGCCAGGACTCGATGTATACGTCAAATGTAAAACTAAATGTTGTTTGCTTATTTTTTGTAAAGTTGTGCGCAAAGTATTAATTTGTCCACAACTTTGTCTTTATATGAATAAATGGATAAATTTCATATTAAAAGTTATCTTACCGCATGCATGTTTACCATTTAAAACTTGATGCAAAATGTTGAAGTGGTGCAAATCTTGTGTGTCGTGGTCCTGCCTTTTTCTTTCACTGCTCTATTCCGATACATGAAAAACGTGTTGGCGTATAATCCATCTGGACATAAACCGTAAATATTCATTTCTTCTTCCTGATGAATTTTCAAAAGGTCGTCACTTCTGAAAATGACGCAAGTTTTGTACCCAGGGCGCAAAAAAGGCCGTTATAAACCTGCATTTTAAACACAGAAGCCCAAAACATCCACATATGTGAGTTTACAAAGATTATTACAGGAAGTGGTCGCTTGAACGCTTGTTGCCAAGGGTGGTGTGAATTTAGCACGCAGGGGCGGCGTTAGGGCATAGCTAGGGGTTGCGGTTGCAACCGCAAGACAACCCCTGCAACTGCAAAGCAACCCCTGCTTAATAATACCAAACCTGTAGAGACCTAAATGTAAGGCTTTATTTGAAGAAAAAAAAAAATTTTCTTTCATGAAGCATCAGGAACATTAGAAACACAAAATCATATAAAGAGCACAACATAGTTCTAAATCTTAATGAATGCAGACGGAAGAACTTATTTTGTTCCTGCCCCTGTCAAATCAAAATACTTGTATATCTATATAAAAGTATAAATAGCTTGGATTTATTGCATGTCATCACTTTCCTTTTAACATTCACTATTTTCCATGCTTGTTTAAAACCACACTGATTTGTCAGTAGGTGCGGCATGCAGTAGCACCGTCTCAACAGAGAGGGCGCTCATGAGTTTGGATTTGTTCTTCATCTGTTACTCATAAAGCTTATTCAATAAGAGTCTGTATTTTATGTTTTGCCCCTCCCTGACTTAAAAATGGTGGATATAATCTAATTTAAAAATGATTCAAAAGTTGGACTTTTACTCAAAACGTGAAGTAATAATGAATAGATGATCATGCTGAACAACTTTGTATAAATGAAATAAGATACGGAAGTCATAAAGATTTTTGTTCAGAAGGAGAGATGAACGGACTTCATTACAGATAAAGGTGCATGTTTTTTTATTGAAATTTCCTGAAATTAAAGATACACTTCTCTGATTGTCTTCACATATTCATCAATAGCAAAATCGATGTCTGATTAAAAATTGCATTTTAAAGGGCACTCCAGACTGATCGGTTATTTTCTAAACTATTTCGATGCATTTTTTTTCTCTTAGTTTCTGTAGATTTGGTCTAAAGACATGTAAATGTATTCAAAAACTACATGTTATAGATTTGTTTTGTGGTTAATTTGAAACATGATGGGTGGTAAATAAAATGTTGGACTAGGCCTCTCATTTGTTTGTAAATCTGGCTCTGAAAGAGTCAGTGCTTCAGCAGCCACAACCTTCACCACGTTACCGCTCTAATCATCCTATATGTCTCCATACATTGCAATGAGACAAACATGTAGCGATCAGGTTTAAATCCTGTGGCAGTATAGCATCAATCTATGGGAAGCAAAAAGTATCATAAATCACCAGGAGAAGGGCCGTAAATCAGCGTTTTGGCCATCAAAACACCTTTTTAACGCTCAAGCAGCAAATTTGCCGAGTGGTGAGGGAGAGGTGGTTGACGTGAGTACCTCATGGACGCTCAACAGCTTCTCTTAAATAAATTACAGTTTGTTTTTCCAAAACATTTTACATCTCTTTCTCCAGACTTTGACAGTTCACACAGTTAAAAAGTGGAATCTATTGACGTGACAATACATTTAAATCTGGTATTAATTAGCATAATTTGAACATGTGTTCCTGTTACTTTTCTTCATGGAAATGTAATTTTATTCAAATGAAATTGCAACGCCTTACAGTCACTTAGCAACCCCTAAGCACCTCCAGTGAAAAAAATCCCTGGTAGATACAAAAAAAAATGCCCCTGGTAGATGCAAAAGCAATGTTGATGCTTTTGAGTGCATATATAAAAAAACACGGAGCAGCAAATGTTTCAAAGAAAAAAAAAACTGAAGTCCAGATGCCACAATTCAATCTCAAGACAACATCACCTGGATTAATGCAAACCTTTTTTAACATTTTGTTTCAGAATTCGACAAAAGCGTCTGGAGGACTTAGTTGGATGCATATAGGACTGTCACGCAGGATATCTGAGTTTGCTTCCCAGGGTGTACAAAGAGCTTAATCCAGTGTGGGTCATTAGGCAAGACCCTTCATGCTGCTGCCTAGGGTTGTCAGCCACACCATCGGTTGTAGATTTTTGCTCATCCTGATACTGTGGGAAAATATTTTTCATGTTTGGGTGAGATAAAAAAAATAGTAAAAATGAGAAAGTTCCTATTGTTTACAATTGCAGTCAGGGGAAAACTAAATACCAGTGACTTCATGGTGGTTTGGTGGCTCCACCTAGTGGCAGAAAGCTTACTCAGAATGAGGAGACAGACATTTCACTGAACTAAACATGCAATGATTCTGGTTGCTGGTATAGCTTCTCCTGCCACATTTTGTCCTTCTGTTAGACTTTCCATTGATCTGATTGGACACAACGCTGTGAGAACAGCCAGCCTCCTCAACTATGAACTTTTGTGGCTTACCCAGACCATGGAGGGGATCACATG
>NC_050533.1:19156890-19165013 GCF_002922805.2 Oryzias melastigma
ACGTGACAATACATTTAAATCTGGTATTAATTAGCATAATTTGAACATGTGTTCCTGTTACTTTTCTTCATGGAAATGTAATTTTATTAAAATGAAATTGCAATGCGGGCTGCACGGTGGCGCAAGTGGTTAGCGCTCTCGCCTCACAGCGAGAAGGCCCCGGTTCGACTCCCGACTGGGACCTTTCTGTGTGGAGTTTGCATGTTCTCCCCGTGCATGCGTGGGTTTTCACCGGGGACTCCGGCTTCCTCCCACCGTCCAAAAACATGCTTCATAGGTTAATTGGTGACTCTAAATTGTGTGTGATTGAGGCCCTGCGACAGACTGGCGACCTGTCCAGGGTGTACCCCGCCTTCGCCCTTCAGTAGCCGGGATAGGCTCCGGCGCCCCGCGACCCCGAAAGGGAAGAAGCGGTCAAGAAGATGGATGGATGGATGGATGGAAATTGCAATGCCTTACAGTCACTTAGCAACCCCCAAGCACCTCCAGTGAAAAAAATGCCCCTGGTAGATGCAAAAGCATTGTTGCTTTTGAGTGCATATATAAAAAAACACGGAGCAGCAAATGTTTTAAAGAAAAAAAAACTGAAGTCCAGATGCCACGATTCAATTTCAAGACAACATCACCTGGATTAATGCAAACCTTTTTTACCATTTTGTTTAAGAATTCGACAAAAGCGTCTGGAGGACTTAGTTGGATGCATATAGGACTGTCACACAGGATATCTGAGTTTGCTTCCCAGGGTGTACAAAGAGCTTAATCCAGTGTGGGTCATTAGGCAAGACCCTTCATGCTGCTGCCTAGGGTTGTCAGCCACACCATCGGTTGTAGATTTTTGCTCATCCTGGTACTGTGGGAAAATATTTTTCATGTTTGGGTGAGATAAAAAAAATAGTAAAAATGAGAAAGTTCCTATTGTTTACAATTGCAGTCAGGGGAAAACTAAATACCAGTGACTTCATGGTGGTTTGGTGGCTCCACCTAGTGGCAGAAAGCTTACTCAGAATGAGGAGACAGACCTTTCACTGAACTAAACATGCAATGATTCTGTTTGCTGGTGCAGCTTCTCCTGCCACATTTTGTCCTTCTATTAGACTTTCCATTGATCTGATTGGACACAACGCTGTGAGAACAGCCAGCCTCCTCAACTATGAACCTTTGTGGCTTACCCAGACCATGGAGGGGATCACATGATGATCTTCTGACTAGTTGTCAAGTCTAAAGTCTTTCTCATATCCGGGGAACTCACTTTAAGTTTATCAGTTGATTAGTTGCACAATTTAAAACATTTTTATCCTGCAAAATATGAATTCTATTTTTTTAATCCTGTTTTTATAGGTTTTATGAGCTGAGCCCCTAAATTATGTAAAAAAATAAACAAATTAATAGTTGAAATCAATGGAATTGTGGAAATGAATAATTTTTAAAAATCTTTTCTGGTCTGTATGCCATATTGAGATATGTTAAATATGTAACAACACTGGAAACAAAATGCAAGAACACTACAGATGGAACAGCATAAAACATTAAAATGACTAGCATTAAATTCACAATTGTAATTTAAAAAAACTGACACTATTCAAATAATACACAGGGAATAAATCTGTAAAGAGACTAAAGCAAAAACATTTTTTATTGATGAATGTCTAAGAAAAATGTACATAAATTTAAATTAGGTTCTAACAGAAGGTGTGTCAGTTAATGTGACGGTAAAATACTTATAAACATTGAAAATAGGGTGATTTTTACATCACAATATAGTTTTTTTTCTTTTCTTGCGAGAACAATACATTTTACGATATAAATCAAATAACTATATTTGTTAAATGTGTACACTTTGTGGCTCTCAAGAGAAATGTGTTATCATCAGACTGCTTTGAAAAACCAAAAGGGAAAGCATGAAATATCTGTAATATATTGATATTAGGGAATAAAACAAACATTCATTAGAATTTACTTTGATAATTCATGTGTTTAGGACATTTTAACAAAACCTTTAGAATAGTTAGTTTCCAATTATTACTGTATGTTGCAATCATCTTTTGATGTATTGTGTAAAAATAAATAGTGATAATAACGTTTTATCTATTTGTTGTAAGTTTAAAATAATAACTTCTTGGTATTTTTTTCTCTTATTGGTTAGTAAAGATGGTTATGTTTTCACTCCCAGTTAACTGGCTCGTGCACATCTGAAGGTACATGCACACTGGCTGCATTGACTCACATTTAAGCGACCACTTCAATGAAAAGTCTATGCAAACATCTGTAGACGGGAATTTCAGGCTTCCACGTCTGGAAGCTCATGATCGTGTGTCGCTATGCAAGTTTTTAAGTCCAGTCGGGTGTTCTATGAACAAACCGGGGGTTCATTGATCGTATACTGAAAGTTCAACCAGTTGAACTTTTTCACGCTTAATTGCGGCAATGTGACCAATTGAGGACTCGGATTTGGTATCGACATGTGGGTAGCGTCTGCTTCAAAACACGTAAGTACCTCCTGTTGGAAACATGATCACAAGTGAGAAATTACTACTTGTGGTTTGTGCCGTTTAGATTCATTTTACACTGAGACAGACATTTTCAGAAACAAAAAGAATTGTAGATTTTACATCATTTTAACATTTCACATCAAGCTTCATCCAACTGTAGGTGGCACACCAACGCCAATAAACAGTACAAAAACAAAAGAGGAAGAATCCCCCTCCCTGCCGTTCCCCAGCCACCGAGGCCAAGTGGGGCCCATATGGTTTAAAAATGGGCTGAACATGTGGGCCCCGATTGGATTTTTCCATTGTTTCTGTGGTGGCCCACTTGTATTTACCCACATGGGTTTAAGTGGGCACTCAGCTAGCGAGCTCCACTGTAGCGAGTTAGCAAGCTCCAGTGTATCGAGCAAGCAAGTTCCGCTGTAGTGAGCTAGCGAGCCAGCGAGCTCTGCTGTGACAATCTGAGCTGTAGCAATATTGAGCTAGTGAGCTCCGATGTAGTAAGCTAGCGAGCTCCACTGTAGCGAGTTAGCGAGCCCTGGTGTACCGAGCAAGTGAGCTCTGGTGAAGTGAGCTCCACTGTAGCGAGCTTCGCTGTAGCGAGCTAGCAAGCCCCAGTGTAGTGATTTGAGTTGTATCGAGCTAGCAAGCACCGCTGTAGCGAGTTAGTGAGCTCTGGTGTATCGAGCTAGCGAGCTCTGCTTTATCGAACTAGTGAGCTCCGCTGTAGCGAGTTAGCGAGCTCCGTTGTATTGAGCTAGCAAGCTCCACTGTATTGATCTAGCAAGCACCACTGTATCGAGCTAGCGAGCTCCGTTGTATCAATCTAGCGAGCTCCACTGTATTGAGCTTGTGAACTCCGCTGTAGTGATATAGCGAGCTCCACTGTTCACCGAGCGACTGAGTGCCCACTTAAACCAATGCGGGCAAACACAAGTGGGGCCACCACGTAAACTGTGACCAAACCTATTTGGGGCCCACATTTTCTGCACACTTTTAAACAACATGGCGCCTACTTGGTTTTGCTGACTGGGGTTGAATGAATGTTCAAGACTCCGCGTACAGCCCATTCTTGAACGCACCACACTTGGCCAGTATGTAAGCACCCTACCAGTTGTTCACATCGCCCGTGGCAGCACGTGTTCAAGCAGCCACTTTTAATGAAAAGTCTATGTAAATGTATATAAATACATGTTTCAGGCTTTCAGTCTCTCATTCACTCATCGCTACGCAAGTTTTTACAACATTTTGGGGCTCTATACGTACAAAACGTGGGGCCATTGAATGTATGTTGAAAGTCAAACCAGGTCAAACTTTGACCAATCAGGGACTTGTTAGTGACGTATGGATGGCGTCCTTGTTAATTCAGGAAACAGTCAACCATCTGAAAGCTGATAATAGAGGAGACATTATTTACTGTTTGTGCCCGGCCGGAATTATATGACACTGAGTCTTTCATTTATCAGAACGGAGCTGTGAAAAAAAAAGTCTGGAGCAAGAATCCCAAGATTTGCATCGTTTTATCATTTTGCACCAAGCTTCCTCCAACTGTAGGTAACAAATATGCGTTAGTAAACAGTAGAAAAAGAAGCCCCTCCCTGCTTGTCCAGTGTGAACACCATGGGCTCAATGCATGTTCACAAACCCACGTTTAGTGTGTTCTTGAATGCACGTCATTGCCGGTATATCCATAGCTCTACTCTTCTCCTGATTTTGAGATCCATTTGTTTGTTAGGGAGGATGGAGTAACAGTCTGTTCAACTCTCTGGTAAACATTAGCTTTTAAAGTTCTGTTAATGCTTTTCAAGAACAGCAAATTGTAAGACAGCCCCCAAAGGTCAAAAAAGGAGGGTGTTATGGAAAGTGTTTGACCAATTTCTCTGCAATCAAAACAAATGCCAGACCAGTGTGTTCTTGTCAGGTCGTGCTGACACAGCACTTAAAGCTGAACGATGTCTTCACTAGCTGAAAAAGCCTCACAAAAAGCTTTAAAGCTCCCCGGAACATTTTGTCTAAACTTATGGAAGCTAATGGGTATCAGAGACGATGCAGTAGGAGTACATGTCCATGAGACATGTAGACACTTTTTAGGCAGACGGCTAAATTCTATTTTATTTATTAATGAGCACCCAATAAACTCAAAAAATGTTACTGATCAAATTCTTGCTCTTAAAGAAAGTAATTAAAGGGGAAACATGTAATCAATGATTTTAGATTCTGAATAATAGCAATAGGAAACAGTAAATAGGCTTCATTACAGATTTTATGTTTTACTTTATGTAATTTAGTTTATTGGTTTTGCTCTGTTGAATTGCTTCTTTCTGTGATTTTGCAATATCTGATTTGTTTTTTTCCTTTAAACTTCTTTTAGAAAAAATCCTTTAAACTTATAATTGAGTTGTTTTTTTCCCCGATGGATTTTTGGAGCTTTGCTTTGAAGCTTTATAGTCATCCCAAAAGTTAGATTTTCCTCCAAGTATTTCAGGAAGTTTCATGGAAGTCTGCTGTCAACCTGCTCAAATGCTTCTGATCCTACTCCTGGCACTAAATTTGCAATACAACGTAGAGAAAGCCATTGCAAAATAATAAAAGGGGAACATTAAAGGGACACCGTGTACGCTAAACATTCTATAATGTAATATCAAGGAGAGTTTGCAGTATGGTTGGAGCACACAAAATCAAATGTGGGGATTTGAAAAGCACCTGAGCTGCATGTCATCTGGTGCCTCATGGACTTTAGTCTGAAAGAGTTCAAACGATTCGCTTTGGCAGTTTGAGCGCTTTGATGATCAGAGCTGACATTGGTCGGTGAGCCCTCACAGCTGCAGGGAAAGCACTCCACTCAGCTCACCACACAAAACCAGCTGGCTTTTTTGAAATGAGCTCCTAAAATTTCCCGTATATATTAAATGCGAAGACAATAAAAGCCAGAAGTGGCGTTGTAAGGCCTACAGTCACTGCACACTTCCGCCATCATGGGCCACTTTCTCCACACCCTCGGTGGTTTAGCAGCCACTCCTAACCCCCGTGACTAAAATCCATTTTGCCTCAAAATAATAATTAAGTAAAAATTTTAAACCATGCTAATATTGCTAAGAGTGCTAGCATTGTGCTCAGCATAATCAACAATCTAAAAAAAATTGCTTAAGGTGCTAATTATGCTAACTATGCTGAAAGGGCTAGCATTACGTCCTGCATCATCAACTATCTCAGGGAAAAAAAAAATTCTAAAGATGTTAATTAAGCTAACTATGCTGAAAGGGCTAGCATTACGTCCAGCATCATCAACTATCTCAGGGAAAAACATTATAAAGATGTTAATTAAGCTAACTATGTTGAAAGGGCTAGCAATATGTTCAGCATCATCAACTATCTGAGAAAATTACTATTCCTATGTCCAAATTCCTTCGCTACTCACTATTTAGCGCGTTCACCATTTTGTAGCTCTGTCCGAATCTACAATTCCAAAGTTGAGTGCGCTAGACATTTCCCAGAAGTCTTTGTGAAAAACTGGCATAGATCGATGTCCACTACTACGTGAATATAGACAACAATGCATTGCGGTCAAACAATTTTTATGAAAAAAACAAACAAACATTTAAATGTAATTCTTTAAGAAGCTATACCGAAACAAGTCCCTGTTACCCACTATGTTTCTGCCCTAGACCAAGTTTTTGCCTCCTGATGTATTTGTCTCAGGATTTGTGTCTTTAGACCTGGGCTGTGCTGACGGAGTACACCTTTAGATCAACCTGACCTGTTCCTCTCCCTCTGCTTAATAGCACTCAAAACCAGGAAGTAATTAGTTTATTCAAGAATTCTGCGTACACTCCTAGACTTCAGCCTTTCTTTCTTCCCAAGCCACGGCTCTTTTTATTTTCTGTGCCAGTTCCTGGAAAAACATAGAATAAGACATTTGCCAGTACAGCTCCTCCTTTCTCCAAGTCAAAACTAGTCGCTTCATTTCAGTGTTGTCTGTCTGGATTTGTCAGCCTGACCTTGTTATTGTCCAAGTACGCATCATCAGGAATCCAAGTAAGGCTATCATCACACTTGTCTGTTGTCAAACACTTTTCATCGGGACCTTTCCATGTCCTTTTAGTCATCTACTTGTTCATTCTGATGTACCTGTCACTAGAGTGTGACTCATCTCGACTGTCAGACCTTTATAATTTCTCTCTGATTCTGAATCTTTCTAAGCAATTCACTTTATAAAGCGTGCTCAGTCATAATCAGAATAAAGTAGGTCAAGTAGCTGTACAGAAACAGAGTGGTAGATTTTAAGGACCAAGCTTGACTAGTACCACTCCCAGGTGTTTAGTTCTGGACTGTGACTTGTATGCTTAGACTCCATCGTCCATTTTAAAGCTTTCGACTTTTTGGTATCATCTTCATTCTTTCCTGACATTCTTTTCTGTTATCCAACTTCTATTTACAGGATGACTTCACTTGTCTTCATTTGATTCCTTGTTGTATCTATGAGGAGCAGTTACTTAGATTAACAGCAGCCAAAATCCAAGTGAGTTGCAACGTTACAACCCTTTCAAATCATTATTTACCAAAGCTGTGCACTTATTTGCAGTCTATGAGAAAATGTAGAAAGGAAAAGACACAACATTAGTTTTTTGAAGTTGCCTTGAACTGAGCTCCATGCTAATGTTGTAATGAGCCCGCAAGGGACTGAATCTACTTTCCAAATGCATGCTAGTAGATCTTACTCTCTTCTGCTCTCTTCTCGCTGTTTATTCCTCCAGATCTCTTCTTTCAGATCCAATTTCCTCTACTTTTTCTCTCTGTTGTGTTCTGTCTTCACATGTATAGAAAGCAAAGATGTGATCGGAATGTTACCTTTCACCTTAGGGACAATTTTAGAGAAAACCACAGTTGATATATCCCAGAATGAAGTGAAGAACATGAAAAAAGAAAAAGGTGGCAGATGCTTGCCTAAAAACACTTATTACAATTAATAAACAAAAAATATGGGTTAAAATGGATACATTAATACTTAACATTAAGTTCAGATTTTGCCTCTAGTGTCTGTAGATGTATTTAAACTAACAAAAGTTGAAAAGATTCTAGTTTTTTTTTTTTTTTTTTAAAGAATAAAGTAGATGAGAGGGTTGCTGGGAAACTGGCTGTAAATTAATGTTTTTTTGTCACACATTTTATAATTTCAGGTACTTACACAAAAAAAGGCAAACTAAGAGCATGTCTGGTAATTCTGGTGATGATGACTTCAGATCCCAACACAAGATGGCAGTCATGGATTGCTGATGAGTTTCAGTGAAAACTGAAATCTTTCATACAAACCTGGAGATGACATGTTTCACTCAGATGTCTCATTTGATCAATTTGTCTTCAAAAACTTCATGTGTACCATGCAGTATTTTCCACCTGAGGAAATTTAACAGAAGCAACATTTTTCTTAATATACAAAGAAACGTTTGATTAAATATTGCTAAAAAAAAAAGTAAAATGCAATAGATTCTGTGTTTGAAACTTTTCGCATTTTATTAAATTAATCTTCCGATTTTACATGTTCCATGACATTTTCTCAAACGAGAGAACAACAGAGCTTAACCATGTTAAATATTCATGTATTAAACTGTTGAGGCCACACTGCATTTAATTAACTGA
>NC_050533.1:19165242-19171793 GCF_002922805.2 Oryzias melastigma
ACAATATAGGACTATCTATACAATTCAGATATCATGCTTAATACTTTTTTTTGTTTGTTTTACAGGCAAATCTTGCATTTGATGAAGGGAAAATCAAATCAACACAAGTATTTTACAACAGCTATTTATGAAACTATTGTGTTCTGATGATGGAAACTTTGATGGTTTATTAAAAAATACATGTAAATTGCAATATAATAGAATTTTTTTTTTTTTTAATCTTTTTATTTAAATTGTTAAACACGATGCATTGTGGTCAATATTCTCAAATCTAGTGAGCCCTGATGCCTAGTGCTTTATTGCAGAGAATTCTGGGACATTTTTAGGGCACTCAATTTTGAAATTTTAGATTTGAACAGATTCAAAAAGTGCAATATATAGGGAGTAGTGAAGGAATTCACACATAGCATTAGCTTTATTTTGTTTGTCTTTAGCTAGCTCTTTTGGCTAAGTTAGCGTCTACTGATTGTCTCAGAAAACTACAGGTTTTTTTTTTTTTTCATTTAGGCTAAAAACGATATAATCATAATTAAAAGACCACTGGGAATGCTTTTAAAATAGGTGTAAAGATGATCAGAGTGGGGCATTAAATGTTACTTTCAGTAAACGTGTTCAGTTTTATTGCAATATTTTTCAATTGATATTTCTAACCTAAAAGAGGAAAAAAGGGAAATAAAACATACATGATGCAAACAGTTTTAGTACCAGTGATCAACTTTCAGCTTATGCATTGTCTTAGCTCAGAATTTACCTGGTAAATACTTGATTTTTGTCTCCATCAATGAAGACGCCTGTGATCTATTGAAGAAAACAAGCCAGTTGATGTGTTAACTCCTTTTTAGCTTTTTTCCTTCTCCGGGAGATTCTCTGTTCAGAGATAAGCTTTTGTTCTTCTCTACAAGTTTACAACAAGGATTACAATCATTATCAAAATGAATATCGGCATTTGATCCAGCACAGGTTAAGTCCTGAATGATAAAACAAAACAACAGCAAACAGAGAATGATAAAGCAAATATAATCCTACAATCCCACCGCAGCTTCTGATCCTTTCAGCGTATTTACTCCCGCTCTTCACTCCCCCCTCCCCTCTGCTGCCTGTAGAGATGCTTTCATACAAAGAAGGTCACGTCCACGAAGCCCCACTTTCATCAGAAGAAAAATTGCCATGGCATATTTGAAAAGGAAGTAATAAAAACGTCAAAAAATTAGGTAGACAACTGTTAGAAGACAATTTCACATTTAAAATGTATTTATTTTTTGATTGATGTGGAAAAGTTACCCATAAATTAATTCCTGGAACTGGTTTTACCAGTAAAAATACAAATATGACCTCAGAATATTCCCTGAAATAATAATAATTAATATTTATGTGTTATTTTAACACAATTGAATATATTTGTTTGAAAATAAACAATAAAGTAAGACATATTTTATTAAATATTACATTATATTTAAATTAGATTAGACAAAAATGGGATTTATCTTTTTCAAGTCCCACTACAATCATCTTTTGATCCATTTTCAAACTGTTCCCGATGGTCTTTTCATTATAAATATATGGTGTTTTTAGTCAAAATAAAAAATCTATTACTTTTTCTAGAACATACTTTCTGCAGAGCGGTTGTTGTTCATCATTAACTCACCTCTGAGCTGTGGGCGGGACTGTTGGTGCGGAGTGAGACGGCTCCTATTTACCGTCATCCATCTGTTGACTCTTTCTCCCACTAGCTTGCAGCCCCTCACACCCCCAGCCTAACATTACAGGTGAAACAACAATGGTGAACCAAATCACAGCTATCCAGTCGTCCAGTGCACACAGAGAAAGAGGATTGAGTCCTCCATACCACCAGGGGGCGCAGACAACACCAACACCAAATTTTTTTTCTTTTTTGTGTGTTTTTTTTTTATCTTTATTGAATGAAAATGAGAAAATAATTGAAAAGAAACACTTGTTACAGTCTTGTTAAGCTGTCATGAAATGATGACAACTTAAAGAAGGGTTGAATAGGAAACGCGCTCCATCATGTTTCAAATACATAAAGCTTCACACAAACACAATTAAAAGTTGATTTTCATTTACTAGAAGCAAGAGTATTGTCTCACGCATTTTGCAAACAGCAAAAACTAAGTGAAAAAAAGGACCCGATCAGCTCAAATACATATTAACAGTCAAGCATGGCAGCTGAAGAATGATAATGTGGGCTCATATTTTACCGTTATGCTTAAAAATTGATTTATGCGTTATATAAAGACTAAAGATTAAACAAAATCAGTCATGAATTTCAACATTCATTAAACACATACATGTACTCTAAATAAATCAATGCAAAGTGAAGGTTAAAAAAGATTCAATTTGAGGGTAGAAAGAAGTTTATTGAGGCCAAGATTTTTATAAATTACAAATATTAAATTGAGGAAAGTTTGTACATTAGTAGTGCATTATCCCTCATACATAAATCTTAAATCTTCAGTTACTGTTGAGCCTCAAGAAAAAAAAAAAAAAAATCATCTTCTTTTATTAGATCATGTGGGCAGCTTTGTGCAGCCTCTTCTTAGAATATATGACAGAAACTGCACCATCCCCATATGTGTGTGATGTTACACAGTGATCCAGATCAGAATGTTCCGTCTGAATATTACAGACGTATTAGTCCATCATGACCCTGGCTGGTTGCCCTGTGACCTTTTATGGAATTTAAACATGATAATCTCAGCAAAAACCCAAAGGTAAACTTTGTTTCTGCGACTGGAATGACCTTTACACAAATCCTAGTAACCAGTTTTTATGATCGCATTATGAACGCGATTGCCAGTCAGATAAAACAAAAATAAAGTTTTAATCAACTGTTTTATTAGGTTTAGATTAAAGAAATGGGATGCAAAGATTTATTTAAGAGGTTTTACAAAAGCTGAGGCAACTTTTAAAAATGACAGGAAATAAATGTTTGAACAAATGTAAAAAAAAACAATATGAGGTTCCTGTAGCTGTTAAAGATCTTTTTTCATGACACCTGTGTGGAACGTGTAATCCCTTCGGTCAAGTCCCGACGTACATCTGTGACCTTTTAACCCCGTACTCTTCGGCCCGATCCTTGAGGTCTTCCAGTCAGAATCTTTTAACCATCCCTAAAACCCGCTTTAAGACGAGAGGGGACGTCTCCTTCCATGCTGTTGCTCCTCGTCTCTGGAACTCCCTCCCACTGCCGTTGCGCTAGATCAACTCTGTTGAGTGTTTTAAATCCCAGGTCAAGACGTTTTTATTCAGGAGAGCTTTTAGTTGATCTTAGCCCTTGTTTTATTATGTTTTACTGTGTTTTACTGTGTTTTTAGTTGTTTTATTACTGATTATTCGTTTTATTTCCCTGTGTCTTCTGATTTTATGTTCTTTGTTAAGCACTTTGTGATCCGTTCTGTGAAAAGTGCTATAGAAATAAAGATTCTTCTTCTTCTTCCCTTCTGAAAAGTGAAGCAAACACATTTGACTTTGTTTTTCTTTGGTAGAAGAAGAGATGATGTGATCAAGTAAGAACAATTAAACAAAAACGGAGGGAAAAAAACTAAAGTAATTCGGTTATAAGATCTCAGCACTCTGTGTTCTAATTTATTGTTATTGAATGAATTAACAGTTTATTTTTAGTCTCAAAATGACAGCTAAAACACAATGTCAAACAGATTCAAGTATTTTTAAGTCAGATTCCTGTGCTTTCGACATGATTGGTTAGATTTTAAAACTAGTTACAATAGTTTTTTAGCTGTTATTGGTAACCAAAGCTTTCAAAGAGCTTCAGAATCATATTTCACCCTTTGCAAAAATACTATTTTTGTGTTTTTTTCACTTAAATAAATTAACTATGCTTTTATTGCATGAAACATTGAAATATGAAGAAAAACATTTTTATATATAATATTATGTGTTTTTTTTGGGACAGGCACTTCCATTTTTTTCAAAATAAAAGACACCCTGCACCACTTGAGATCATTGTGGTGCAGTACGCAGATCAAAGAAAGTATTTTAAATAAGGAAAGTCAAAAATGGAAGCAGGACTGTGATAGGCTACTGCTGTTAACCTAAATATAATTGATTTATTGGTTAATGCTTTATTAGAAAATGATGTACAAGTATATATTTTTGTATTGGAGAGAAACCAAATATTGTTCTGAGTCATGAGATATGTGCTTTAATCTTAATCTAATAATGAATTAAATCACAGAATATCAGACTTCTTACCGATATTTTGTCCAACATTTGAAATGTGTGCATTCTGGAGGAATGCTAGAGCCCACACAGCCTAGTAAAGTTCTCCGCAGTGTAAAAACTTTACACAGCTGTTATTGAAGAACCTCTGAAATTTAACTAATAATACAAAAAGTTAAACAAGTAACAATTAAAAAATATATAGTTTTACTTTTTTGTGTCCAAAGAGCCCAAATAAAAGAAGAAAAGAGCCTCAGGTTACAGCTTTATGCAAAAGTTGTTCTGGATCTTTTAGACAGTTCAGTTTTAAAAGGCACAAACTAAACTTTTTTGCTAACAATTTCTAAGCACAAAAAGCCGTATTAGGAGAAGAAAAAAATATGGTTTTCAGAAATGTTTTTGGGAATAGGACGGCCCATTTTTTCCACTACAGACAGGATTTTTTTATGGGTGGATTTATAGTTTTTTAAGTCTTGAAAGACAGTACCACTTCAGTTACTCAGGCTCACCAAAAAGCCCAGCGTTTAGGCCTCATCACCTCTCAGAGCAACACCAATTCTTCAGCTACTTTAGGGTTTGAAGAACATCCAACAGCCCAGCTCTGTCTGCTGCCACTAAAACTCAAGCACTTCACTCAGACTCTCCTCTCCTGAAATGATGTCCACTATCCCCACACTCCAGTCCGGTCCTTAAAGACTGTGCAGCTCAGTCAGGTAGTTCAAAACATCTTTAACCTTTCTCTGCTGGCGTGCACTGCCCCCCACCCGTGGGAAGACATCTACATGCTTGCTTGTGCTGGAGCAGACAGCCATCACATCCATCAGTAATTACAGGCCCCCCAGGCAGAGACACCTGCAATCACAAAGTACCTGGAGACTGCTTCAAACAACCCATCAAAGATGTTCTGCTGCCCACCCTTCACGTCAGAGAACCAAGAGGTCAAAAGGTCATGATTTCGTCAATGTAGTACATGTGGTAAATGTATCGTGAAGTAGATGTAAGGATAATCTACCCAATTTTCCAAAGTATAAGTCGCACCTGAGTATAAGAATTCATAAATAAAAATTCATATTAAAGAATAAAAATGTGTATACATGTCACTCTGGAGTACATGCTGCCCTTTTTTGAGAGAAAATGCAACGCTTTTGAGCAAATCAGCCAACCTCAGCTGCATCATCACTGAAAGCAAATCATGTGTCTAATTCATGTCCCTTGTCTCTTTTACACTCTTCAAATTCAATGCTCAACACTTGTCCTAAAATGCGTTCATAACCTAGACGCTCCTCTCACATGTGGGAGAAGTTACTGTCAATTTTTTAGCTTCATTTCTGCATAGAAATATTGACCGCAATGAATGATGTTGAAAGATCAGGTTGATTTATTATGAAAAGCTCTATAAAGTATCTGTAACCGCGTCTCCATGTCTGGGCTCATGAGATGATTCAGAGACTCTCCCAGTATGATAGAGTCACCATCTACTGCAGGAGCTCAAATTGATCAGCTCAGTGGTCTTGAGACTGGGAGGTCGTGAGATTAAATCCACGTTGGAGTCATACCAAAGACTCCATTGCCTCCATGCTTGACACTCAGAATTACGGGGTTAGATTGGGGTGTTAAACCACCAAATGGTTCCAGAGCGCGACTGTGTCTGCACTAGGTGCGTGAGAACTAATGGAAATGTAACTTTTTTAATGACTTTCAGCGGTTCTTCCGTTTCTCTGTAACTCGATGACTTGCTGTCCTGCATTAATCTAAGGAAGAAAAAAGTTAAAACAAAAAAAACTTATTTGGGGCAAATAAAGAAAAAAAAAATCATGAAGTTTAGAAGGACAGCAATCAGATTCTATTGAACAGCTCTTCTTTTTTTGAGTTGTTGTCAATACCAAATGCTAATTCAGACACCTACAGTACCCTCTAGAGGAGGGGTCCCCAAACTTTTTCTTGTGAGGGCCTCATAACTGTTGTCCTCTCTGATGTGGGCCGTGATAGTAGGCTAACAGAAAAAGTGTAACAATCACAGCCTAAACTTAAACGTTTATTTCTTTCCAGAAAGCCACACATAACCAAATTTTATATAATTCATTTATGTAATCTTTACAAAAAAGAATAATACGGAAACATTTTAAAAATTAAACAAATAAACAGAAGGGAGGAATAAAAAAACGTGTTCTATGTGAGTTTCAGACTGAGGAAAAAAAAAGATGCGTCTCTGATAGTGTTTGGGGGGGCAAATGTAGAGAAGGGTCAGATCCGGCCCGTGGGCCGCAGTTTGGGGCCCCCTGCTCTACAGGTTGTTAGGAGAAATCAACCGCTAAAGAGAAAATGAAAAAATACAGTATGAGCTTAATTAATAA
>NC_050533.1:19172874-19184753 GCF_002922805.2 Oryzias melastigma
ATGTTGAAAGATCAGGTTGATTTATTATGAAAAGCTCTACAAACGTATCTGTAAATGCGTCTCCATGTCTGGGCTCATGAGATCGTTCAGAGACTCTCCCAGCATGATAGAGTCACCATCTACTGCAGGAGCTCGAATTGATCAGCTCAGTGGTCTTGAGACTGGAAGGTCGTGAGATTAAATCCACGTTGGAGTCATACCAAAGACTCCAATGCCTCGATTCTTGACACTCAGAATTACGGGGTTAGATTGGGGTGTTAAACCACCAAATGGTTCCAGAGCGCGACAGTGTCTGCACTAGGTGCGTGAGAACTAATGGAAATGTAACTTTTTTAATGACTTTCAGCAGTTCTCTGTAACTCGATGACTTGCTGTCTGTCCCGCATTAATCTGAGGAAGAAAAAAGTTAAAACAAAAAAAACTTATTTGAGGCAAAAAAAGAAAAAAATCATAAAGTTTAGAAGGACAGCAATCAGATTCTATTGAACAGCTCTTCTTTTTTTGAGTTGTTGTCAATACCAAATGCTAATTCAGACACCTACAGTACCCTCTAGAGGAGGGGTCACCAAACTTTTTCTTGTGAGGGCCTCATAACTGTTGACCTCTCTGATGTGGGCCGTGATAGTAGGCTAACAGACAAAGTGTAACAACCACAGCCTAAACTTAAACGTTCATTTCTTTCCAGAAAGCCACACATAACCAAATTTTATATAATTCATTTCTGTAATCTTTAAAAAAAAGAATAATACTAAAAATGTTCTCCTATCCTTGATCAGACTGCAGAAGGGTAGAATAAAAAACATGTTCTATGTGGGTTTCAGACTGAGAAAAAAAAGATGCGTCTCTGATAGTGTTTAAGGGAACAAATGTAGAGGAGGGCCAGATCCGGCCCGCGGGCCGCAGTTTGGGGCCCCCTGCTCTAGAGGTTGTTAGGAGAAATCAACCGCTAAAGAGCAACTGGTTGCTGGTGGGAAAATGAAAAAATACAGTATGAGCTTAATTATGTTAAATAAAAATCAGATATAGGATGCCTCTGAGGATAAGTTGCGCCCCTGGCTAAACTATGTAAAAACAGCAACTTAAACTCTGAACAATACAATAAGTTACATTTATTTATTCATTTATATGAATAGAGACATTAAAAAGCATTGCTGCCAATGCACCAGAGTTAGCTCGAGTTATTTTTCATCTGCTGTCCCTGGACTGATGGTAAAATTGTCTAGTTAGAAACAAATTGCAATACAAGCATAAGGAGAGAAAAAAACAACAGTAGAAACACATAACATTTTTAAAGAGTCAGATGATCATCCATCCATCCATCCATCCATCTTCTTGACCGCTTCTTCCCTGTCGGGGTCGCGGGGTGCCGGAGCCTATCCCGGCTACTGAAGGGCGAAGCCCAATCACACACACATCCACTCTCACATTCACACCTAGGGGCAATTCAGAGTCGCCAATTAACCTACGAAGCATGTTTTTGGTCAGATGATCAAACACAAAAAAATGAATAAAAAAATGAGCAGACGCAATAAAATGAATCATAGCAATGAAATGTAAATGGGCTTTTGTAAAAATATACATTGAATCTATTAGACAACATTAGAGAAACATAAGAAAACATTTAAAATGACCTGAGTAAATTGTTTAGGTGTTCACTACAACCTGTTGTAGAATAACTTGTGCATGAAGACTTTTGCTCTACAGGCTCACCGTAAGGGTTCGCCTATTTTTCCCCGTATCTACCCCCAAGGGTCAGCTGTGACTAAGGCTTTCAGAGCCGCGTACCTTGCTGAGGGCGCCACTTTGCCCCACAAGTCCCTCAAGTCTGCATCATGAGCCTGTTCCCTTTTTTTATTTACTCTCATATTGTGTTTTAAATGAAAGCACATTTGCAGACAATTCATTTCTGGCGGGCTGATTGCATTAAAGCTCTGAGGGCTGACAGGCTGATGTGAACAAAAAACTGACTCAAAACACCAATAAAATAAAAGAACTGATAATTAAATCCTAGAAAGAGAGGGATCCATCAGCGCACATAAATGAAGTAAAGGTGCAGATGGTGTCAGACTTCAGTCCTCGGCTCACGTATTTCAGAAAATCTCATGGGCCACTTGCTCAGCTGCACCAGCTGAGGAGGCACAGAAGTAACTGTACTTCCCCATAAAACTCAGACAGGTAAATCCGTCACAATAAGTTCTGCGCTGGTGTCATTCCGCGGAGAGCGGCCCCACGCGGCACGCTGCTGGGGAATGGCAGCAGTTCTCATCCAGTCACATCAGGCCGTATCCTCAGAAAAGTTCTTGAATTTTTCATTTTCTTAATTCAGCTCTGGAAATATACTGAAGAAGAAAATGAATGTTTTATTTGAGCGCGCTCTAGTTATCACACAACCTGTAATATTTATGCTCCGATCTGTTTAAGGTTCTGCCAGAACCTCAGAAAGAGAAACTGCAAGTCATCTTTCATGTACCAGAAAGTCTTCTAGTTAAAGCAGGATGAAGGTGGTTTTGTGTTTGTATGTTTATAACACATTCAGAGAAAATTCATTGTTGATATTGCAATTAAAATATATTTTCCCTTTTTCTTAACTTTTCAGTCTCTGCCTCCTTTCCCATTCTTTTAAAGTTAAAGATTGCCTCATGTTTTATCCTGCTCGTTTCATTTATATATATATATATATATATATATATATATATATATATATATATATATATATATATTTAGTGTGTCAAAAGGTTCTCTGAAAACTAAAATCTCTTTAAAACTCCAGAAATGAGCTAAAACAATCTTCAGGATTCCACAGAAGCAAACAGTCAAAGTAATATTAGGCCTACCATACTTTGTGCAGTAATTGCAGGGCTCATGGGATTACAGGGCGCAGCGTTAATGAATGGTCTATTTTCAAATGTATTTCATAGGCACACTCAACTATAAGGTGCATTAAGTGAGACAAAAGAGTCAGAGGTAAGTCTATACGTCAGTCAGACATTATTAACAGCGTTCACAGTAATTTTCAACACACTACACGTTAGCCACATAAAAAGTTAGCCACATTTAGCCACAGTTAGCAGCGTAGCCTATTTACAATACCTGCAATTCCCAACCTTGTTTGCAGCACGTAAAAAGAACTGACTGATTCATTTTAAACGAACAATTTTGTGACTACACTAACTTTTAACCTTGCTAGGAATATATAAAAAAAACAGAGTCGGATAACACCACACGTAAGCATATTCACAAAACCTTTAACTTCCAACCGTGTTTGTAACACATAAAAAACAGACTAACAGATTACAAAAATGTTTCTGTGACTATGCTAACCCCTGAACTTGTTACTTACACGTAAACAAAGTCCAACACTGCTACACATTAGCATGTTCACAATACTTATAACTTCCCACCTTAGTTGAATGTTACAAACAAACTTCACTGATACTACTAAAACAAACGTAACTGTGACTACGCTAACTCCCAACTGTGTTTGTAACACGTAAAAAAAGTCAGACACCACTACGCATTAGCCACATTAGTATATTTACAATATCACACAACCTTTTACTACAGCTGTAAAAAAAACTGGTTGATACCGCTAAAACAATGTTAGCTAAAACAATGTTAGCTACAACAAGCGTTACTTTGACTACGCTAACTCCCAACCTTCTTAGTAACACAAAAATCCAAAGCAGCCAAACACCTTGACTTGTTAGCTGCATTAGCGTATTTACAATATTACCCAATCTTTTATTATAACTTGTAAAAAAATCAGACTACTACAGCTAAAATAATGTTAAGCTAAAATAATATACTAAAAACATTACTGTGACTATGCTAACTCACAACTCTCTCAGTAACACAAAAAGCAAAAGCAGTTGTACACCATGATACATTAGCCGCATTAGCATATTTACAATACTATCCAACCTTTTACTATAACTTGTAAAAAATAGACAGATTCAGCTAAAACAACGTTAAACTAAAACAATAATAAGCTAAAACAAACATTACTGCAACAAACGCTAACTCCAAACCTTGTTAGTAACACAAAAATCAAAAGCAGTCGGACACTGTGACAAGTTAGCATATTCCCAGTAACACCCAACCTTGTCTGTAATTGGTAAAAAAAAAAGACATTTTGACCGAGAGCCTGTACCTCTCAAATTAGCTTGAAAACACATAAACAGAATTGATCAATTTATATGGAACTCGTGTCATTCTTTGAAGAAAAAAAAAGAAGCCTTTTAATAATAGTGTGGAAAGCCTTTCTTCAATTACAGTATATAGATTCTGAATGCTGCATGGTGGCGTAATGTTTAGTGCCTTCACCTCAAAGTAAGAAGGGCCTCTTCAAATCCCAGCTGGGGCCTTCATGTATGGAGCGTGCGTGATCTCCTTGTGCATTATAGGATCATCCAAGATTCTAAATTGTCCAAAGTAAATGTGGGTTTGTGTGGTTCTGCAACCGCTAGACTGGCAACCCGTCCACAGTGAACCCCAACAGTAGAGGGATACGCTCTCCCCCTTGACCCCCAAAGGGATTCAGTGGTTTTGGAAAATGGATGGATATAGAATATGGAATATACTGCTTAAGTATTTTTAAAGCCAATGATTCTTATGGCTAACAAAACTAAGCTTTGTACACATTAGCATTGACACAAAAAGTGAAAAAGCTTCTCGAATATGTATGGAAAATTGAAAAAAGTTTCTTTTTGATCAGATGAACAGTTTGCTTGGTATGAGTGTCTTTTCCCTTGATGGTTTATTTGATGATATGCATATTTAAATATGTATTTATATGTGAATATACATGTGAATTTTTAAAGTTCTGCTATAATTTTGTCTTTATGACAAAAATAATCGGGTTGCAAACATTTGAGATTTTTATACCTTTTTCATTTAAAAGCAAACATTGTGCAAATAAAAAACAGGTTTAGAAAAACATCCTACACGTGAGTCGAAATACCAAACACACTGTTTGCCAAAAGTCTCGCTGACATTTTTCACATCGCCATGGTAACAGATGCTGGGCCTGTTTTTGTCATCCGGTGAGCAATAAAAATTCTGAAAGTGCTGAAAACTCACAGCAAGCAGGTTTATTTATTTTTCCCAGGTTTCCCAAATGTCAGTCTCTCATCCACGCGGCTGTCTGCAGGAAGTTATGTTCTTGGCTGAAGAGCCGTTGTCTCAATGCGCATGAGAGTGACCGGAAAAATGAATGAATCAAGATGGAAACCAGTAAAATGTCAGACAACTATTTTAATACTTTTTTTTGTTTGGCACAGAAGATGTGTAAGCAGTATCAAAAAAGCAAAAACATCTATGCTTTTACACTTTACACAACATTTTTATCTTAAAAGCCTCATTCTACAACAATAAGAATCACAATGAATCACATTATGTTCAAAAGGAAAAAGCCACTAGGTAAAGTTAGGGATGTGGTACTGAAGCCTGTACCGTTTGGATAAGGATGTTAAATGAACATTTTTTTTTTTTTCTGAAATAAAGATTTTCATGTTCTCCCTCTTTGTTTTTATACAGAAAAGTACTGATAAGAATAGAAGCTGACAACACGACGCCAAAATCTGAATCACAATGACAAAAGCCGACAACACGACGTCAAAACCCACAACCAAAGCCTCAACTTGACGACAAAAGCCGAAGCACAATGACAAAAAACACAATACACTGGAAGTGAATCAGAATGGAAATGAACAATTTTTTTTTTGTACGCGAGCCAGACGCCCAGTGGACAGCTTAGTATTAATGCAGCATTTGGGTACTGGTACCGGCTGCGTCCCGAGAACCGGTCCATGTCCGGTACTGCGTCCAGACAAAACAGCCGGAACAGCCAGCACATCAAGAAACAACGAGTTGGAGACACCCGAAACTTCAGGAAGTGGTGTGGACGGGTCCTAAGCCAAACGCCAATATGTGACAACTTTGAAATTTCACTTAGTTTCAGGCTATTGGCGCTTCAATAGCCTGAAACTAAGTGAAACTTAAAAAGAAGTCATTAAGTTATTAATTTCCTTTGTGGCTATTGTCGTCGTATTGTGGTTTTTGTCAATGTGCTTCGACCTTTGTTGAGGTGCTTCGGCTTTTGTTGTTGTGCTGTCGGCTTTTGTTGTCGTGTTGTGGTTTTTCTAGTAGTGTTGTGGGCTTTTGTTGTTCTGTTGTGGGCTTTTGTCACCATGCTTCAGCTTTTGTGGTCGTGTTGTCGGCTTTTGTCACTGTGCTTTAGCTTTTGACATCGTGCTGTTGGCTTCTGTCATTGTGTTGTTTCCTTTTGTTGTCATGCTTCGGCTTTTGTCGTTCTGCTTCAGCTTTTGTCGTCATGCCTCGGCTTTTGTTGTTACGCCTCGGCTTTTGTCGTTCTGCTTCAGCTTTTATCGTTCTGCTTCAGCTTTTGTTGTCATGCTTCAGCTTTTGTCGTTACGCCTCGGCTTTTGTCGTTGTGCTTCGGCTTTTGTCGTTATGCCTCGGCTTTTGCCGTTATGCCTCGGCTTTTGTCATCATGCTTCAGCTTTTGTCGTTGTGCTTCGGCTTTTGTCGTTACGCCTCGGCTTTTGTTGTTGTGCTTCAGCCTTTTGTCGTTATGCCTCGGCTTTTGTCGTTGTGCTTCGGCCTTTTGTCGTTATGCCTCGGCTTTTGTCGTTGTGCTTCGGCTTTTGTCGTTACGCCTTGGCTTTTGTTGTTGTTCTTCAGCCTTTGACGTTATGCCTCGGCTTTTGTCATCGTGTTGTCGCCTTTTGTCGTCATGCTTCAGGTTTTGTCATTGTGCTTTGGCTTTTGTCGTTGTGCTTCGGCTTTTGTCATCGTGTTATTGTTTTTGTTGTTGCATTGTGGTTTTTGACATCGTGCTTTGGCTTTTGTCGTCTCGTTGTCAGCTTTTGCCGTCGTGTTGTGGTTTTTGAGGTCGTGCTTTGGGTTTTGTCGTTGCGTTGTGGCTTTTGTCGTTGTTATTCGGCTTTTGTCGTAATGATGTCAGCTTTTGCTGGCCTGCTTTGGATTTTGTCACTGTGTTGTGTCTTTTGTATTGGACTGAGCTGTGTCAGGGCCTGTACTTAACACACGCACAGCAATTGGTGCGTTCCATTTTCATGATGTCCTTTAAGGTTGTTGCCCGAGTCTCAAGCGAACTCCAAGACAGCTGCACTCCCTTTAAGAAGCTAAAATGTTTATGATCCTCCAAAAACCTACAGCACCTGTAGGGTCAACCGCTTCCTTACTATAGTTTTGGAATGCGTGTGACTAAGGCTAAAAGTGGCCTAAAAGTTGCCAACTTGAATCTGCAACTTTGAAACTTATTGTTTTACCTGGGTAATTATATAATACAATACTGACTGGTTGATAAATTTGATGTTAGTTTGTGAGCTTTTTAAATATTAAGTTGTGTTAATTTGAGCCACATGTGTGCGCTTATCCTTTGGGGTTGCTATAAGATCACTTTCAGCGGGTAGTCCTTTGGCCTTCAAGAGTGAATCTAATGGCCTCTCATGTCTCTCTGTAGAGGCGCAGTGGGTCACTGGAGGAAGGGTTAAGCATGTGAGCAGCAGGCTAAAACAGCAAAAGGCAGACTGTAACAGTTGGCACAGCTTCATCCCCCGGGGAATAACGTGATTACAAGTCGTGTCACTTTTTATCTCTCCCGTTGCTGAATTTAAATTCATTTAAAGTCCTGACGACAACCTTGTGTCTGAAGGAAGGTCATAATTATGATGTTGGTGGTATATCCTAGATTATGAATACCTTTAAATGTTTAAAGACTTTAAAAAATACAGGTGCTACAAACATTTCAATAATATAAACACAGTTGACATTGCTTAAATTAAACTTTCATGGATGTGAGCAATAGATAAAGATGTGTCAGGTTTGTACCATGTGCTCTCATGAGTCTTTGTGTGTCTGTTTGTAAATCCATCGGACACTCTGTATTAAACTTTCATGGCTGCTTGGTTTGAACTGGCTCTTTCCTTCACAGCGTGTGAGTAAGTGCAGCGACCAGCGCACGAGTGTGTTTGCGCGCATTCAAGCACATAAGACAGACAGTGGGAAAAAGGCGTGCGGTTTGTTTGTTAGGGTCCGCACGCGTCGTCCGTGTGTGCGCAGCGGCGCCAAGGGAAGTGCGCGCCGTGTGCGTGTGCTATGAATATTTGATGTGCTGCTCAGTATTCATGAGGGAGAAGGATAGAGAGAAGCAGAGAAAGAGCGGGAAATAGAGGTGAGGGAAACGGGGATGAAGGGAGTTGTAAATCATCGGCAACAACATACGGTTACCGTGACCAGAGCACTGCCGCCCTCTAATGTGACTATAGTTTTGGAAATTGATGGTCATTTTGGTGCTGAATTACAGGAATGTCAGGACAGAAAAGTAGGATTTATTCATCTACCATCAAGACAGGACGTAAATATGACCCAACACAAACGTTAAAGCAGGTATCTTATTCAAAAACATTAGCTGCATTTTATGGTGAGCAACTTTAGGAGGAGTAGAAAAAGTCAATCTTTTCTAATTAAAAAGCTCTTTTATTATAGATGCCTGGGGTCTCACTCTCTCGGCCTGGGGGCTACTTCCCGCCCTCACTCCCTCATATCTTGCCCATGCCTTGATATTAAAATAAAAACATTATTTGACTTGTAAAAGCCGGTAATCTCTTATGAAAAAACTATTCCCCCGCCATAATTAGGATAGCCGCTTATGAAAGAAAAACAAATATTCACAATAAATGTTTGCCTTAAGACTTTATAGACCTACTTTGATGTTCTTGTGATATTTTCCTGATGATGGAGGACAATTAAAATTGCATTTCTTTATTCAAATCGTGAATCAAGACCAGACCAAAAATGAATCAGCCTGTAGCTGTGATACAAAAGGTACAATGGGGAAAGCTCTCCGCTCCACTTCATTATAATCCATCCAATTGCTAAGGGTGTAACAAAGCTCCCGCCGCGTGTGGGAGGAGCTTCCGTCAAAGGCGTTTCTCGACCTCGTCACGGATGATTCGATATTGGGTTTATTTATTTTGAAGAGCTGACTAAAAGCATTGGTACACAACTCCAGGTCTGGCTTAAGAGAATCTTTCAGTGAGGATGGTGGTGATTGATGACACCTTTTGCTTGCCATACTGTTGTATGTTTATTTTACCTGTTTTATTTAGGATTTCATTTGGACATTGAGGTGGGGAGGGTGCAGGGCAAGTAAAAATGTGCATTTTTAGGGTTACTGCCGATAGATTTGGTCACTTCAAAACTATTTTCAAGCATTCATCTCTCCCAGGTTTTTGTAGATTTGGTCATGTAAATGTCATCAGAAATAACATGTTTTAGGTTTTTTTTGTGTCCAAAGTTCAAAGATTTTTTGTTGTTATAAATAGGCCTCAATGAGCATTTTTTTTTTGTAATATATATACATATGTTTGATCAAATATATGATTTCAAACTTTTTTAAAGAGTAATTTTAAGAGTTTATCTTATTTTTTTCCTGTTGTTTTTTTTACTTTATACTGATCTGTAAAATGATCCGAACCGTGAGCCTAAAACCGTGACACGATCCGAACCGTGAGTTTTGTGATCCGTTACACCCCTACCACTTGCAGAAAAACAGATTCATGTACGTCTTGGTTTTCTTAATCCGAGATGGCATCTGGCTCAAAACTGCACGGCTTGGCAGCTCCAATGTTGCACCAGTGATGTTGTGGTTGTGAGGGGCTGTAAGCTAGTGGCAGAGCGCGTAAACAGATGGGGGGGCGGGAAGTGGAGTGGAAGTTCCACCCACAACTCCTAAAGAACTACATAAATGGTTTTCTTTTGGCTATAAACTATTTATTTTTGTTAATAGACCAATAGGAACGCTTTTAGAATACATCAAAAGATGATCAGAGTTAGACTTAAAAAAGAAGGAAAAATAAAACAGTAATTGAAATTATCTATTATTTCAGTAAAATTAATTTGCACTTAAGGTATTATACCTCAAGGAAAAATAAATTTCTATTTAATGACTAAGTAGAATTAGAAAAAAGCAGGAGGATGTCACATTTCAGAGCCAGTTTGCCTAATTTCTCAGTACTTTTTCAATGGGGCTAAAAAAGGTAGAATTGCTGTTTGCAGTTTGAACAGTATAGATTTCAAAGTCAAAATGCCACATTGTCAGAATGTTTTTTTATGATTTAATATTCGTTTTGTGTCTTTCCAATGAGATAACAGAGGCAGAAGAATGGCATTATTCCTTTTTTTTAACTCAAGGTCCCTGAGATACAAACTAAGATACTTTCAACAACCTGTTGAATGTCGGGAGCTTGTTAAAAATCAGTTTTACAAAAATCATCTACTTTATCCCGATTAAGGTCACAGAGGTTAATTCTGTTTTTGTCAAAGACGTTTTGCAACCTGGACAGATTATTAGTACCTTTAGAGCAGGAGTCTGCGACCTTTAACAATTAAAGACCTTTCCAGGTCTATTTCTCACTGACTACAACCCAGTGTACAGGAGCCACAACATTTGACTTCCCTTTTTAGAAAAATAAGCCCAGGATTTGTACTTATGTCACTGTTACTATTTTAAATAAGCAATTGATACATTAACATCAATATTTAAAAAAAGAAAAAATATATATTTTTCGGTAACAATTTAAATGTGGTGCTGCAAATCAAATCAAACTTTATTTGTATAGTGCTTTTCCAAAAAACAATTTGCTCAAAGTGCTTTACATTAAAACATAATCAATTTTAAAAAACAAAGAACAAGACATTGCTCCCCCATACAGTACTCATACAATGCCCCCCCAGCACACGTGCATACACCAGAAGAAAAAAATACTAAAATGATGGAAGTAGCAATCTGGCTTTGTACTTAAGTGGGGAAAACAATATATGAGTCAAGACTCAATATAATGTTAGTTCATACATTTTTTAAGCTTGTAAGCAGTTTATTAATATGGCCTTTGTAGACAATGGCCTCACTTTAGATGTTAATAATTCTTACTAAGTATGTTAATAAACCTTATTTGTACTAATACATGTCTTACTAACACCTTATAAACACATTAATAAAGTTTGTTAATGTGTTAACAAAGCTTGTTAAGGAATTTTATTTTAAAGTGTTACCCCTCTTTTTAAATATTAAATATTTTCCTTTAACAGAGGTTTACATGACTTCCTTTCAAAATAAAAGACACTCCTTGTCACATCAGATCATCTCAATGCAACATATGTAGGTAGTGTAATGGAGTAATGCCAGCAGTAATAAAAAAAGCTGTTTATGTTATCATTGAGCCACAAATTTGTAAATCTAACAAAAAGTTGTTAACGAAAACGTAATCAGTGCGAATTCAATGACTGTTACTCTAATTTTGAACCACAGGCATTCTTAAAACCCTTAAATTTGTTCAAAAAAAGAAAATCTGGTTTAAATTATTCTTTTTTTAATATTCCTTTTTTTTGTACATGACTTTCAAAAACCAAAATGCTTTTATTCTGACTTCTGATTCTTCTGTCCTTTGTGAAGGGTTAAATAAAGTTTGAGATTTACTTTTTAAAATGTTATTACTTAATTTTCACTTTACAGTTGCTTTATAAGATACATCTATTTTTTCGTTAACTATTGAGCCACAATGTAGGTGTGAAAGAGCCTCATGTGGCTCTGGAACCACAGCTCGCAAAAGATTTTTAGACATGAATGCTGATGAAAACGTATATACCTCAAGCGATCAATCTGGCTTTAAACTTAACTTAACTTCATGCCCACAATCCATCCCTACGATTCCTCGCCACCCCTGCCCTCCTCTCATATAACAGAAAAATGTTGGTATTTTCAAGAGAAAAGCCTTTTTTCCTCTGTATTTTACACATTAAACTAAACATAAACACTCCAGCAAATAGAAAAA
>NC_050533.1:19192861-19208567 GCF_002922805.2 Oryzias melastigma
TTCTTGAAATCTTAGCTTCAGGTCTTAACGTGTACACCAAGCTGAAAGATTTGATTCACCTACCAGTAATCCAAACATAAAAGAAGGCATTCATCTCTCTCAGCTACAAGAACAATGTGGACTATGTCAAATACTGTTGGATTCTTCTTTCACCTTTACTGCCAGTTACTTTTTTTCCCACTTTTTTTGTGTGTGTGTTCAGAAAATCTGCAGGGCTGTAAATGTGCCTGTCCTCTGTTAAATAATGTAACTTTATAAACATGCTAAAAAGGAAGAAATGTTCTACAGCATCAACATATTTACCAGTTCCAAAATGTAAAAGCTCATGCCCTTCATTTTTAAAGGAATGCCTTTGGAAAGCTTAGAAAAGTCTATTGTGCTAATCTGATGCACATACAACCACTATCAAGCATCTCAATAAATCTAGACTATCTTGTGATTGGCTAGATGTATCTTGGAGAACAGAAACTGATTTGTGAACAGAAGGAAAATGGGTTATAAGTGACTATACAGCCAGACATGAAATTAAGCTACAGCATCTACTGTATACACATCGAGATATTATAGTATTGGTCACAAGCTCTGATGTAATTCTATGTTCACTTCGTGTTCGTAAGCACGGTAAACCCCCATTCTTGAACTGTTTACTAGTCCTCGTCTGCCCAACACATTCGCATCCCCAAGTCGTCACATATTGATGTTTGGTTAAGGCACCTTCACGTCACTTTTTAAGGTTTTCGGTGTCCCCCAATTCATTGTTTTTGACTGTTCGTAAAATCAAGGGTCCACAACCCTCTAGACACATCCAGTACCGGTACCCTAATCCCGTACCTGTGCCCGGTTCGCGCCCAGTACCACATCTGGTCCTGGGTCCAATACGGAGTGCACCGGTACCCAAATCCGGTACTGGTGCACTCCACGTGACTCTATTGGACCAGTTTTGGTTGACGGCCCAGAGGAAGGGGACCTCTGATTTAATGAGAACAGCCAGTTGTGGACACCCAAGACGTCAAGTGACGCAGAGGGGTCCTTAACCAAACATCAATATGTGACGACTTGGGAGTGAGAATGTGTTGGTCTTCCACCTGCTATTGGAAAAGGCTTGATGTAAAATTTTAAAGCAGTGCTTTTTCTTTAATTGCTCTATTCAAATTTATGAAAGACTTGGTGTCATATAATTCTAGATGGCCACAACTTGTAATAATTCATTTCTCCTCCATGATCAATTTTAAAATGGTTGGTACTTCCGTAAATTAAAAGGGATACCATTACTGCCACATTCGAGTCCCTAATTAGTTAAGGATCAACTATTTGCATATTTTGTATGTAGAAACAAAAAACAGTCCTAAAAATTTGCATAGCGATGCATGAACACAGGAGTTTTGAACACAAAAGCCTGAAACACGAGAATATGGATGTTTACATTATTTTTTTTTTATATTGTGTTTGCTTGAACGCCCATCCCTGAGGATGGAGTGTACATAGCTTTATACGCACGGACTCAGTTTTTTTTTTTTTTTTTTTTTTGGAGGAAAGAAGTTGGCAAGCTTATTTGATCAGCTTCAAGACTTATAAGTCAGTTCTTTGGCGTTTATTGTTGCACAGTCTGGCCTAGTACTGCTGGGAAAGCTATGGTACAGAGGTAGAGCGGTCGACTCTTGATCACAGGTTCAGTTCCCGCCTTGCCCTGCCAGGTGTCAAAGTGTCCTTGGGCT
The DNA here is from genome assembly GCF_002922805.2 of Oryzias melastigma. Classification (NCBI taxonomy): domain Eukaryota; kingdom Metazoa; phylum Chordata; class Actinopteri; order Beloniformes; family Adrianichthyidae; genus Oryzias; species Oryzias melastigma. The sequence continues at coordinate 19,194,577 of NC_050533.1, forward strand.
AGACACTGAACTACATTCTCTCCAGTCACCACTCTCCTGGTGGTTACAGGTTGATGCCAGTGTAAGGCGTGTAACGTAGCTAAGTAAACAAGCCAGTTATAATTGGTCTTCAGCAAATTATGTTTTAGTATGATAATAGGAACAGCTGGGGAAAGTCAGAGGTGATTCTAGTTCTAAAATCTTTAAAGCACCACCATCTGCAAGAAACCTTGTTCTCCCCATTTACAAATGTTACTCAGTTCTCAGTACTTAGTACTAGAGTTACACTAATAGCCCTTTACTTGAACCTCTTCCTCTACAATTGAACGAAACTCAACATCTTTTCATATTACATACTATGTACACTGCAACTGTACGTGCAATCACCCAAATAAAGAAGAAAACAAGAGATATGACTAAAGGATACATTATTATTTATGTGAAATATTTATAACACCAAGATGCAAAGTTTTGGCAGAAGACTGGTGATGCAGAGAAAATTGTTCTCCGATGCAACCAGGAAGAAGAGACTGTAAATGACTGTGTGCAACTAAAATAAGCAGTTCTTCAATAATGCAAGAGATATCCAGAGTCCATCTGTGTGTTGCAAAGAACATCTGAGAAACACCTCTTTGGTTGAGGTGTTTTCATATTGAGCCATGAAACAAAAGCATAGAAACTTAAAGAAAATCCATCAGATATGGTTACAAGCATATCTGAGTAAAAAAAAATGTTTCATGGAAATCCTCAAAAAGACACTGTGGCCTAATGCTTGCACATCAAAATCTGAATTCTTCCCATACCCCTATGGCTTCTCCCTATCCCTATTTTTTCATGACTCTCAGTTGTGAGGGCTAAATGTAGGGGTAGGGAGAAGCTATAGGGAATAAATAGTCCTACCTTGTGTCAAATTAAAGAGAAAATAAGAAATAGAGTGGAACAAATTTGTGTAAATTCAATTGTAATGTCAAAATACATTTGAAATGTTGTTTGTTTTGTCTCTTTCCAGAATAAGCAAGACCATTTGTCATTCCTGTCTCTCAAATTATTCAAATTCCCAAAGAAGTCTTATCTTAAATGTGTAAAAATGAAACTAAAATGCAAATTATTTACCTTCACATATGACCAAAGAATAATTAATTGTTTAAGGAGGACTGCTGTGATCTCACCATTTAAACATTAAAAATTCAGACTACTGAATTGAATCTTCTATTTAGCACAGAACAAGAGCGACCCTGTCATACAAGCATGTCACCACAGCTTGCACACAACATCAATCAACTGGATCAGCCCTTTTTTTTACCTCCTTCGGTTGGTTAAAAAACAGGACTGACATTTTTTAAGGTCCCTTATACCTCACAGAACCAAAGCAGTCCTGACAACTGTTTCATAATACTGTTTCTAGTGTGTTCAGTCTTTGAAAAAGACTGGCAATTTCTGTACAACTTCGGTCAGCAACTATAAATAAAGTTTGATCGTTTATAAGTCATTTCAAAGGATATCAATACTGAGAAACCCTTCCTTTTTTCGTTCATATGCTAACAGATCAAAACGAATCAAACTGTAAAAATATTGGTCATTAACTATCCTCTACGTTTACATTAAGTAAAATATTAAAGGTTAGAATTAGAATTTGGTAATATTGATAATATATTATTCCAAACAACCTCAGGAAAATAAGTAATTTGAATTATTTGATCAATTTAGAGTGGCTAGCTTAATCTTAGCGACTCAGATACACTTTGCATATTGACTGGAAGTGTGACGCGGAAGTACCACAAAGAGGCGCAGAACGGGGGCCGCTTCCATTTAGAGCTCTTGTTAACGTGATGGTGTAGTTCACACCAGATCCGAACCACCACGGTCCTCCACGACCAGCTTGTGCAGTGCAGCGATCACTTTAGCATCTGGTCTATTATTTGTGATCCATGAGCAAACTGTGTCAATCCTAGGAGGAAGTTGTGGCAAGACACGCAAGAAAATCCAGTCAATTTTCAAATTATAACAAATTATTACAATTAAATGCAGCAATTGACAAATGTGATCATATTTTTTTTATCTAAACAGACTGTAGAGATGAAACTACAGTATTCCCCACCCACTTATTTGATAGGGACCGGAGACCTCTCTGAATACGCCGAATACTGAATAACTGAATAAGGGGCGCCGCTCAGTGGACGCTTCCGCAGGGAACCTTAAACTGTCTTGTTCTTGGTTGTACTGAAAAACAATGAATTTCCCCCCAGGGGATTAATAAAGTATCTTGATCTTGATACACAAATACAGAGAACCCCCGTCTCTGTCTCATCCCTCACCCCACCGCAGCAGAAGAATGTTCGTTACCGATCCATAATCATCAAAAACACTTCGAATCATGCTTTGTAAACGTATAACATATGTGTTTTTTTCTTAAATAAATCCAGAACAAGACTGCAAACTTTTCATGAGGACTGTCTCTCTGTCTCTGTACCATTACAAAGTCCGTGCTTCCTCCTTCTTTAAATATGTGCGAGAGGACATGTCCATTTAAAACATTTCCAGTCTCATCCATAATAAACACCTGCTCTGGATGATAATTATCCTCTACGATTATCAAGATATTTTCGAGCTGCTTCTGTGTCAGCTGATGCATTTCTCCATGCAGGCTCACTGTGAGTGTGTGCATGCATGTGTGCACATAGCGGACGGCTGCTGCGCCCTTCAACTGCGTTTCCCTCCTGGGAAATCTCCACAGCACCTTTGGAAGCAAAAGTCTCATACGAGCATCTTGAGTTGTCTGAGTTGACAAGTCAAGATGGACAATGTCAAATTATTTGTAGAAGCTCTAAATAATCACAGCTGAGCAGAAGCGCGTGTCATCAATTGAGAAAAAATAAACATCTGGTGTAAACTGAATGTGATGTGGATTCCACGAGCATTCCACATCTGGATGCGGTGTAAACCTGGCATTGAACTTGTGGCTCCAAAGTCCCCCTGCTAGTATTCTGTTTGTTATGGCTACTAGCATTCAAACATACAGTTTAATCTGATTCAGGGTTATTGGAGTTCATCCAAATTTTTAAAGCTTTTGCCCAAAAAATAAATACATGTGAAAATAACAGCAAAGCTTTTTGAGAACCAGCTAGATTTTGCTTTTTCTTTAAAATATTAAAACCAAGGTTTTGATAATAATTTTCTTTGAGCTTGTGCTTCAATGTTAAAGGTTATTATCATTTAAGAAGTTGTTTCAACAACTCATTTTTTTCCCTTATTGCAATTTGTTTGAACATCTTAACTTTTTTCTGGAAATGGTGCATAATTCCATCAAATCCATTACATTTCATACATTAAGGTGTTTTTTTATTTTAGCTGTGACTACTATGAGCACCATAGCACTCATAATAAGTAGCAAGATCACAGGGTTTTTATTGGATTAACATTGCCATGCCCCTGTGTCACACTCCCACTGTTGTATACTGTGAGTCATAGAGGCTCCCAAGCAGAGCTGGCCTCAGTTAACCAGAACATTCTACCTCCACTGGACTGCAGGCTCCATTTACATTTAGCCCACAGACCAAATAATGGACATGTTTTAACATTTACATTTTGTTAACCTTGCAAATGCATAAAGCAAAGTAAAAAATGATCTATGATAAAGTGCATGATAATGTATGGTAATGATGTGTGACACACAGTGTAATATTAATGTAAGGACCTTAAAAATAAAAATTGTTAAACTTCTAGACACATTTTTCAGGTTTATTTTTTTATGCTTCACAATTTAAACACACCTGATCCAGGTTATCAGCAGCCGATAGGGCAGGATTTCTGGAAAGCCAGCAGAAAGCTGATCTTCGAGTAGGGCTGGGTTGATAAAATCGATTATTCAACTTGAGTCAATCTAAGCTTAACAAATTAATAATCAATTCATAAAAATATAAATCGATTTAGCACAAAAAGCTGAAGTCCGCTAGCTTGATGCTAAAATTTTAAAGGAATTTCCCATAGCATGGCTAATGCTAACGTTCGGTTGACCTAAACATACATTACTGACTTCTGGAATAAGGTGTGCTGCAGTAGCACAAACCCTACCTTGCAATCGCCTCCTGACACCCCCCCCCCCCTCTTCCCCACACACACACACTAAAATGTATAGTCGGATCATTGTAATTTGGCACCCCCTCCAGCAGACGACACCCTAGGCAGCTGCCTAGTCACCTTTGCACAGGGTAAGCCCTGCCCATACATCAGTATATAACTAACATTAGAATTACAAATACTTTGTGACACACTTACCACACCCATTACAATTGTACCCTCCATTTTCAAGACGTACTTTACTAAGGCCGTACGAGCTACAAGAGAACTGCAAGTTCTGTCTGGGTCAGCCCTCTTTTCGGGTACATATGGCTAGGTTTTTTTACATAAAAAAACACTGAAAATTCCTTTGGCGTCCAATACTTTGCGGTTCCTCTTTTACTCCAAGAAAAAGACAATTAAAAGATGTGTTTGTTCAGCACGTCAACAGTCATTCAGATAATTTACATCATTTATTTGGACTCTATCTAAAGGGCATCAGCCAAGTGAGGGTCTATATGGAAACTGTAGTTGAGCGTGTGATTTGCTTCACCATGGGCTTAATTATGTTCAGTTGTCCGCATGGACTTATGTGGGCATCCTCTTAATTTAGAATCTACATTACAGCAAGATTCCACAGGAACATACAAGAAAAACAAACAAAATATTTAAGTCATTGAGATTGTTGCTTTATAGTTTGTAATTGTAATATTACAAGAAAATTATTACTATTATTCCCCCAAAAATAGTTCTCTTCATCAACGCCATATGTTCTGTGAGAACATTTCTTTCTATTGTCTTCAACAGTGAAGGTCATATTTGTACGAGAGATAACTATAATGTCCAGAACAGATGGCTGTACCACAATAATAACCAATGCCTACCATAAAATAAGCTTTTCCATCCCATATGCTTTTAACCATGACATTGGTTTTCATTTGTTGAGGCATGGAGGCTGGGTGCATTCATGATTCAGTCTTTACTTCACAAGTGGAAAAATGGCTTTCATTACCTGTTCATATTCACACAGCCATAAACAACACATGAAATATTCATTTGGTTTGAACAAATTAAAGCTGGCATGTAATTTGTTTGGATAATTGGAACACAACGCTGGTTGTATAATGCTTAAACAGATGCAGAATGTTGTTTTCTATGTCGCTGTGATTTTGCAGCTTCAATTTGGGATTTTTTTTTGTTTCTTGAAAGCCCTTTCTCCATCTTTTCTGTACAGATTGACATTTTTTTCTTCACGTCTTTAGCTTTCCTGCAATTATGTCTTGTTGCCAGTTACCACATGTATTAAATAACTGTTATTATTGAATTGACCCTCATTAATAATCAAATGCACAGAAAAAGTGGAATGGTAGTAAAGCTTGCGCTCTGTCAGTGAGGAATGTCTGACTGAAAGTTTGCTCGTGTCAAAACATCATTCCACTCCTTTGGGATTGGCTGTCCTTGCATCAGCAAATGGATAATAGTTCCTCTCTGTTTGGCCACTTAGTGACAATTTCAGAGAACATCGTTGTAGCGTGTTGGGTGGGTGGGTGACCTCAATGGGTTGATCAAACTGGCAGCTAGTTGCTTGGTCAAGGGTTCAAATCCTGAATTAGACAGGTACTGTATCCTTGGGGAACACCCAGCTCCACATTTCCTCTACAAGCAAAGTGGAATCTACAAGTTAATTTAGGGAAGTGTCGGGAAAAGGACCAATTTAGTTTTGAGCAATGTTTTCAAGGATTGGCCTGTCTAAGGGTGAAGTTGGCGTCCCATTTTTGTTTTAGCTTCCAGCTTTTAAAGCTAAAGTTTATCTTCTTTGTCTATAAAATATCTCCCTTGAATGTGCAAAAATGCCCAATGTGAAAGCAGCATTATACCAAACAGTTAAAGGAGCATGCACTACACTGTACTTAGAAATTGATAGAAATATTAATCTATTCCTGCAGATTTGTGTCCCAGCTGAAGAGTTGGTCAAATCTCTGATGTTTTCTTATCAGACTGTAAGCATTAATTTCCCCGTGTTTTCCTTTATATGACAAAAATGAATGAAGGTGGACAGGATTTCATGTCTGGCACGGACACCAATGAAAATAAAAAAAAAACATAGAAAAGAAAAGTTTAGTGAATTGTCTTGTGGGGTCCAGATTCTAGCGAGAATCCGTAAGGGTAGGGGAAGAATTCACATTCTGCCCAAGTTCTACGAATGCCGCTGTCATACGGTGTCCTTGTGCAACACTCTAGTTGTTGTTATGTTGTGAGCATTGGCTGCACATGTGGGGTTCAGGTGAGAATTAAGTGCTCACACAATCAATACTCTGATATCCTTAACAGCCAGACTGCAATGGAAGGAGCATGTCATGTCAAAGGCACTAACAGTGTTCTTACCCAGGACTTTGTGAGTGTCATACAAAATGGAAAATCTGTTTTTACATGCCTGCGTCTCACTTATATTACCCTTACTTATCTGTTGCATAGGTGTTTGCTACAACTGTCATCTGCAGCTCCCTGTATTTAAAACTGTGCATGCACATTTTCTGTCCACAGGCTCTCCCAGTGTTTTGCAACCTTGATATTTCCTGCGAGGCACTTGCGTGCCCCATATAGATTTGCCCACTTTTCTCCTGCAGACAGCCTGCATCCACCTGTTATGGGAGTTCTGACTAAGGCTTAAAGGAGGAACCACACAGAAAAATGAGAATGTGCATGGAAATGAACAAATAGATAAAAATATTGACCTATTCCTCCAATTTAGCTCAATGGTTGGCAAAATATCTGATATTTTGTGATCAGACTGTAAACAGAACATCCAACAGACACACAAGAGTACTTTTTTCCTGCAGCCTTTAATGTGTAATATTAGCTTTGCTTTCAGTCAGTGTGCCAATTTACTCAGTAACTAACTTTGAAGCTTAAACTTTAAAATGTAACCTCTGAGTTTTACAGCATCTTAAATCCATGAAGGATTCATTTCTAAATTCTTGGAACTCTACCTGAATTACAATAATCCTCATTATGCACATGGGGACTAACTCTATTCCTCCATTTTTTGCGCACAAAAATTAATTCTGTCATCTGTGATTTACACGCGCATGAATTTTTAAGTGTGAATGAGTGTTGGCACCTCATACAGACCAGATTTTCTAAGCAATATCCAGTTTTAAATGAGGAAAAAGCTATTCTTTTTTGTTTCAGTTTAAGACAGACATGTCTTGAGGATTAGTTCATTCAGAAACCACCATCTGCTGTGATTTCTTTGTTTGACGAGTCTTCTGGTTGAACGTGGATGCCTAAATACTTCCCTTTAATTTAGTGTAACTGTTAGCTATGTTCTCACCGTGTAATTGACATGTGTTTAAAGACCCCTTCTAATGTTTTTCGAGTTTTTGACATGCACGTGTGGTATTTTTCAAATGAAAGAGAACTAATGTAGTAAGAAATCATTTCGTTTTTGTATTTTTCCTTTGAAATTGCTGTCAATCAAACTTTCCCAAAGACACTCCGTTTGAAGTAATTAGTCGCAGTGATGTCCACAAATGTTGACGCCAGTTCATAAGAGGATAATCTTTATTAAAATCAGAAAGCTTTAGGTCCATCTCTAGAGATGAATGATTTATGTCTCTTGTATTAAAACAATAAAGTCCAGAAAGAGGAGAAAACATTGCGAAGGAAAAAAATCCACTTATCCTCTACTTTCACTTTCAATGTGCAGTGCTAACTTAAATGGGATGTGACATATATCTGAAACCGAAACCCCGAACATGTTGGGCTTTCCAACTCTGTGTTAGCTTCCGCAGAAAAGAAAATATTTCAAATGCAAATCTTCCTCAGGTTGACAACTTCTTCTTCCATTACACGAGTTAGAATGATGGAGGAAATCGAAGCTTTATACCGTTAAACAAAAGCAAAAACATCCCAGCACATTCCTTGTGAACACAGAGAAAACCCTCAATGCTCAGATTTTCTGGTCGCTCATGAACTTGGTGTCACTTTTGCATCTTTCTTTTCTCTCTGCTTTATGGCTGCATGGCTGCGGGTTGTGAATTAATGAGCAAGTTTGAGGAGGGGGGAGAAAAAAAAAGCAAAGGCGGTGGGAGAAAGTTGAAGGGGAGGAAGAACAGAGGGAGATGTAAAGACAACATTTCGAGTCAAGTCGTTACGATGCACTGTAGGCGGGTGTGGAGCCAGATAGAAATAGAAACAGCCTTAGAGCAGAGCTTAACATGTGCGCCATTGAAAACCACTGCGAGAAAATATGGACGCCTGTTATAGGTGAAAGATGAGCCCGCAGGGAGGAGAGGAATCCAGCACAACAGGAGCTCTTCATTCAGTTCAAAATAGATATTTAAGGTTTTGATAAGGATAATCTGTACTGTACCTTTTCCTTACCCTTCTGTTGGAAGCACCAAGAGTAACAGTTAAAACAAAGATGGATTTTCTCTTTAAAGAACCCACACAAGGTAATTACATCAGGGTGTTGGAAATAAAATGCTACATCAGCGCTGATGTCGCTTTTCAGAACTCATTTAATCAATGTGATGTGTTTTAACATCTCAGCTACCACAACAGTGGAAGGAAAATACAGTAGGGGTGCTCCAGAGGGGGCCCCGCTTTACGGAAATACACGTCAGCGGTGCAGCCCCTCCTTCGGACGCAAACATGTCATTCAAGTGTTGTGAGTTTTCACGACAAACTGGAAGAGTTACATGTCTGAAGAAAAATCTGCAAATACGTGAAACCACAAATAAAGAAATGTGAATATGCAGGGGAACACTGTACTCCCTGTTTTTCACACTACTAACGTTCATTTAAAAGCTCATAAACGTATAATCCGGAGCATCATATATAGGAATTTCTTCTGGTTTTGCTTACTGATGTTGAAGTTATTTGAGAGGTACACTGCCCTCTGTCAAAATACGTCTGTATTTCTTTATGATTTGCAAATATATGTTTGTGTGTGTGTTGGTTTTACTTAAATTTGTGTCATTGCGGCAAACAAAACAAAACAAAAAAAAACTGGCTTTATTAAGTTTTCCTAATATAAAAGACTTTCGACCTTGACTTTTATTCCCATAAAGGTGATTATTTTCAATCTCGAACAATTAAGAAAAAAACAAAGCACAAACTAACAATTATTTTTTGAAGTGCTGTGCTCGCCGTGCTCTGTGGTATTTTGTCTTTCTCATACACATTAAAGTGTGTTAAATCCTAATACCGGTTCAGTCTCTGACACTTTTGCACAATCTGATTTAACACTTGATAAAATTAAAAAACACCTCAGACAATAATAAAATTGTTCTCTCTGGTCTGTTTTTGTTCAAAAGCTGCATATTGTCATCAAATTTACCACAGTAAGACATTGAGTTTAATCACAACACAAAAGTGTGATTATTGTGTTATATATTTTTTTTATCAATTCATAGCCTTAGTTAAAAATAAATGTACTTTGTGTGTAAATTTCATTTGTGATTATTCCCAGATAATAAGTGTTCGGCAAATACTGTAACTTAAAAAACAAACAAAACAACAATCAATATTAATCCTGATTAATACCTGTTTACGATAAATCAGTTAATTTTTTTTTAATCGAATATATATATATATATATATATATATATATATATATATATATATATGCAGGGGAAGACACACACACACACAAAGACACGTTTAAAAAAGAATTGCTGTTTCATAGTTTTTTAAAATGTAATATTTTTCTTTTTACAGTTTTTTTTTCTTTTTTTTAGTTTCTAATTAGAAATCTTTTTTTCTGAACAGTATTTGTCCTCGTTCCTCATCTCGTTTTTGTTTCGATTTGAGTGTCAGGTATGGGGTGATGGACAGTCCTCAGCCTCTTTTTCTTCAAATGGATGTGTCAGCAGGACTGAGGAGAGCGCAGGGAGGGTCCAACCTACCAGGTAGTCAGGTCAAGAGCAGGGCTCTGGCTACGCCAATCCGGGCATGTAATGGAATCTGGCTCATTCTCAAAAAGTGGGTTCTGATATATACCCTTTCTGCTTTTATCAGGATTTGGGACCGGCACAAGAGGACTCTGGATTGTGTCCCCTTGTGGTTGCATTACACACACAGAAAGATATATTTTTTTAACTCTTGCCTTTTTACAGTTTTTTGTTTATTTTTTTTTTCTCATTTTTACAGGTTTTAAATCTTAACAAATAAATAGATAAGAGAGCACATTTATAGCTGGGAAGATTTCTGGTTCCAGGTCATGTGTCTCCAGCTCTCCTCAGCAACGAGGAGAAAAGGAAAATGAAAGAAAAGAAAAATTTTGAAGCCAATTGAGCCGGGGTGGGATCATATAAGTTCGCTTCTTCCCACCCCCTCTCAAGCGATCTACTTGTGATTCAATGAAATGATATTTTTTTTTCATGTATTATTCCTGATTGCTTGAAATAAACCATTTCATTCATTCTTTCAAGCTTTAGTAAATAAAAACTCAACAGTACACATGATAAACTTTGGAGAAGCAATTAAAACTTGAATCAAGGAAATCCAAAGCCTAAACTGTTACCAAATGAACAATAATAAATATTTGTAACAGCTGCTGTTTTGTTTTTCCATTTCCCTTACTCTTCCCTTTGATTCTTTTATCTACAGTCCTCCGATGTTCCTGCATGCTAGCAGAGGGAGTCAGGGTTACCATCCCCCCTCTCTCCATACCCCTGCATAATTATAATTTGGAGCAAGTGTTTATTGTTTGTTGAAGGAGAAAGCGCATGCACTCCTGTTTAAGGCACAGAGAGATAGAAACTTTTAAGAATTTTATTATTTGGAGTTATCTTTATTATTGTCTTAATTTTTAGGGTAAAAAATAAAATAAAGAAATATCAAAAGTGAACTTTCGCATATTTCATTAAACTTCAGCGTCATAAATTGCCTCTCTGTTTTGTTTATGGTTTTCCTCTGCTTTGCTCTCTCAAGTTAGCTGTGATTTCTCCTTTATGCCATCCCCTCTTGTTCTTGAGTCTATCACAACTGTCTGCAATCAGGTTTTCTGTACCTAAGGAGGTGTCTTTCTGTGTCCTGCACTAATGTGCTTTGTCATTCTTGGTTCATTGAACCTATTTTGACCATGTCTGATTTCTTCCTGCATCTTGATTTCAACCTGTTTTCCTCACTCTAAAATTCAGACTAAATATTGCGAGAAATGTATGTAGTATTTGTGCACAAGGACACATTTTATTTTTACCAGAACCCAGAAATAAAGCATAGCCCACAGTCACTTGAACTTATTTCCAGTAGCCATCAGACTGCCTGCTAGTTAAGTTGTTCCTGGAATCAGTTGCCATTTTGTGGCTAGAGGTGTTTTGAAATTTTTACCCTTTGGGCACTTTACTGCTTTCAATTACCCTTTATCTACATTGCTTTAATTCTTTCCTCTTAGTTCAGCATTTTCATAGCCTAAAGAAGAAAACCTTAGATTTTGTACACTCAAGTTCTTTGCAGAACTCTACAAATGTAAAACACAAATCTTTAATCTCTTTTCTTAATATTTCATGTTGGTCCTCTTGGTCTGTAGGAAAATAAATGTAAAGATTCAGCATCAAAAAGAGAGAAGATATTATGTGGCAGGACAGGACAGAGGAAGTACATTTTAATTTGCCAGTACTTTCACACTTGCTGCGCTGAATTATTTAAATTTCAATCACTGGTAAGCCTGCAGACTGAATATCTGAAAAATGCTGAAAGCAAAGAGAAGATCAGGGTTAAATCTGAGCCAAACTAAAACATGTAAAGTACCTTAATGAACTAATATTAGTAAGCAGTATGACATTACACTGGCTTTGTACACCAAAGTAAACCTTAAGCTATGTACATGCCAGGCACGGGACAAGGGTTCAAAAGTGTGCATTTATTCAACAGTGTTCACACTGGACATGCAAGGTGGGGCTTCTTCTTCTTTTTCTGAATGTCCCACCTACAGTTGGAAGAGGCTTGGTGTGAAAAGAGTTGAAGAAAGTTGTCATAATTCCAGCAAAAACCACAATTATTACTCTATCCTCCATGATCAGTTTTCAAATGGTCGGCACTTCCACGTCTTAAAAAGGACGATACTCATTTTGGATGCGGCGCCAGAAAAGTGACTTAAAAATGGTTCTGAAAATGTAAGTCCAAAACGTGTATTTACAGGCTCTTCATTGGATGTGGTTGCTTGAACGCATGTTTCCATCCATCCATCCATCCACCCACCTTCTTCCACTCATCCTGGACTGGGTCGCAGGGGCAGCAGTTTATGCAAAGATGCCCAGACTTCCCTCTCCCCAGCCACTTCCTCCAGCTCCTCTGGGGGGAGCCCAGACGTAGTCTCTCCAGCATGTCCTGGGTCTTCCCTGGGGCGTCCGCCTAGTGGGACATGAACATAACATAAGTTATAATTCAAAATAAGTATCTAAAAAATTAGTACCTGTAACAAAAAAATAATTTGGGCTTCACGGGGGCCTATTGGTTAGTACTTTCATCTCACAGTGCAAAAGCCCTGGTGGAGTTTGCATGTTCTTCTATGACATGCATGGATTTTCCACAGTCCAAAATCATACTTCATAGGTTAAGTGGATACTCTAAATTGTCCCAAGGTGTGTGAGTGTGTGGCCGTGATGTGGATTCAAAACCCGTCCTGGTTGTTCCCGTCCTTTTCCCAACAGTAGCTGGGATAGGCTTCAGTAATTCCGTGATCCTGAAAAATATTCAATGGGGTTAGAGAAAAGATGGATTCAAATCAAAATATTTCAAAAAAGCACATGGTAATTTGTCCTCCAAATAAGCATGCCAGTTATTCCTTTAAAGGCTCTTCCAGATTTTTTTTTTTTTTTACTTAGATTTTTTTTACCAGGTTACACACACTTGGTTCCTCCTCTTCACAGCACGTCTCTCTTGAGGCCTCCCCACCATCTGTACCTCATCATCGACTCCTCTTGCCAGGGCATTATTGGCCACCATCAGCGCAGACACAAGCTGAGTAATAGAGTTCATATTCAATAGTTGAAGATTGTTTCATTTGTTCCAGCTGCAGCTCTTAATCCGTCGTCTTTTGAGGCTCTACTCTTCTCCTAAACTCAACAGTAAAACCACTGCACCGTCTAAATCCTCACTTGAATTCTGCTATTTGCACCTGTTGTCTATTGCGTGATCATTCTTAAGTTGTTCACATAGAGATCATAAACAAAGAACTTGTGAAATCTATTTGTATATACACACAATTGTATGCTATTACCCCTGAGTCATAATAAATCATTTTGTACGAATTTAATCGTGTTTCAGACTAATGTTTACTACTTCCCATTTAAATTGCCTTGTTTTATGTTAATAGTAAATGTGGTTCATTTGCATGTTTTTTTATTTGCAGACGCGTGCCCACACAATAACTATAAACGCACACATTTTAGATGCAGACAGCCGGTTGCTGGCAAAGCCAACATAAAGGGTCCCCCTTGGGGGCCACATGGAAGTGGTGATGCAGAAAACATCTTATATACGAACCTATTATATGGTAAACATCATTTTTACAACTGATGTATTTGATTTTTGACTTGGTAAAAGCAAATTACCCATAAAAATAAAGGTTACCATAAAACACAACCTTATAGACAAAAATACTGTATAAAATAAAGAAATTGAAGCCTTTTTTCTGGACACAGATTAGTTACTTGACTAATTTACCCTTATTTTTTTGTGTTCAGGCCTTTAGAAATTATTACTTCCAACAAACTTGCACTTTTTTTAGATTTAAATCACATTATTTGTTTTTTAATTATGTTTTCTTTCTTCTTTTTGTTTTAATACAGTTAATATGAAATGCTGGTTATTTTTTCTTAAATGTTCTCAAAACTGCAAGTTTATTTGTATAAAATGGTCATATATCAGTGGCGGGCCGTGCATTTCACACCTAGGCCTTCAGTAGTGCTCCATCTGAATCAATCCAACCCTCATTAACTATTTTA
>NC_050533.1:19211520-19238968 GCF_002922805.2 Oryzias melastigma
TATTTAAACATTATATAAGAAAAATAGATATATATATATATAACATATATAATCAGTCTCATATCATGCTTTGACACTTATGTATATGTAGCAAAAAAGTGAATGAAAAGCACTTTTAACATGACAAAAAATAAATAAATAAGCAAAAATAAAGACAAAGTCAAAGTATGTTTGAACTAAAACTATTTTTCAAACTGCAAATATTGAAATACATGGTAAACAATGTAATTAATCACAGCAATGATAGTTAAGCAAATAATGGCACCGACATTTTTTTAATTTTAGTTACACAGGTTAAAAAATATATGTATATAAGTCTGTGTTGTAAAGCATTGGAAATGCAACGATAGAGAAGCATAACAAAGTGAACAAAGACAGCTTGGTAAAACTGTGATGAATTTCTGATTTATATAACAGAAATTATGTAATTTATATGGTAACTGTTATGAAATTGTTATAAAAAGTGAAATCTTTTCACATTTTAAACAATCGCATCATAAATAAATAATTGCTGTTGCGCCGCTTAATAGTGTGTTAAGTGGTTGTGATTACGAAACAAGCCTTGGTCTATTTTCAGAGAAGCGCTCTTCAGATTTCAAGTGGAATGTCTGAGTCAGGCAGAAAACCTGGGATTTCAAACGACATTATAAACATCAAAGCAGAGCAATTCATTATTAAAGGAAACCGTATTAAACTCTGACAGTTAAATGCAAAGATTCAAATAAATTTTTGTCATGCCCTCTTTGCAAACTTTCTATAGGTCTTGAATTGAGTAAAATTGCCTGCCTGCTTCCTTTTTAGTGCTTTTTTTCAATTATTTTAACATCTCCTTAGAGAATAGCCTCAGTGTTTGCTGTAACAATCAACTTCCAGTAATGGCACCTTTTTTTCCTGACAGTTTTGTCACAGATGTAGAAAAGCCTTCACAGTTTGACATAGTAGCGACTCAGCAGGTCTTGGTAATTTGAAACTTTATGTTTTACGGCAGCTGCTGGTTATATTCACAGCCACCAACAGAGTGAAACCAATGCAGTGAAATGGAAAAGCCTCCATTTTACAGGTTTTGTCAAACAGTCTTAATGGGAATTATTATGAATCATCTTTTCCTTTTTATGCCCTTTAAGTCACCATGCGAAACGGTAAACGTAAGATCAAACTGAGCTTTTTAAACCAAAACAAGCTAAATATTTTTAGTGGATTGTGACATTTTATCAGTTTACTACAGTATCTATCCATTCGTCCGTATCCCAACACGTCCGTCTCTTCATGAATAGATAGATCTATCCATGCATGTTAAGATACTCGCTAGCTTAACATTAACAGATTCTCTCAAGCCCACTTTCAGTGTAAGGGGTGTGGTCTTCTGACATGCTCACTCCTGATTGGAGAAAGTGCTTGCCAAAGAAATGTAGAATCACTGCATATGCTGGGGTGACAAAAACAACGGTTAGGGGAGCCATCAGCAGACTTTTAAAGATCTTCTCCAACTACCCGATTTTTTTGAAAAAATTGTTAGCGTGGTCATGAATGTAGACAGTGGTAGTCAAGCATCCGTTTCTATCTATATCCCAGGGCTACCGGGTGGCCAGTCGCCGTTTGGAGACGTCTACACATTGTCAAGTCAGAGCTGCAAAGAACTGGCAATCCGCCCAGCTGTCACCCGATTTCACGATGATGTCATCCCAACCTGTCACTGGACTGCCACCTTGAAATGTGCCTAGGTGCCCATTGACCAATGTCTGGTCACCATCAAATTTTAACTTTTTCTTAAAATTTCAACGGCCACCACGCAACGTGTAAAAATGTTAACGTTAAAGTCCCATTAGTTGTCATGCACTGCAGTGTTAAATGTGTTCTCCGCATTTGACCCATCCCCTGGGGGAGTGGTGAGCAGCAGACACAGCTGCACTCAGGAACTACTTGGTGGTTTAACCCCCCCAATCCAACCCCTTAATGCTAAGTGTTAACCAGGGAGACATTGGGTACCATTTTTAGGGTCTTTGGTATGACTCAACCTGGATTTGAACTCACGACCTTCCAGGCTCAGGGCAGACACTCTACCACAAGACCACTGTATGACTCCAGCCCGATTACAAAGGCCGCCATGCGGCCAGCTACCAAATTTGCTGAAAACTTGCAATTAGGTCACCATAGTGGAATTATGACATATGCGACCATGGTCTTACTGAAGATTTCTGGTTCCAAAGGTGATGGTCGTATCGCAAAAACATTGTGACTAAACTGACTTCTTTTCATTGGAACCAGAACCAAGTAATATGGGTGAGATGCCACCCATAGAAAATAGGTGATACAGTCAATGGTTCTCACACAGTCAATGGTAGCAACCCTACATGATAAACTGAACTACAACCTGAGCATGTCAAAACAACTGAGCAAGACATGGAACTTTGGGGCAAATGTTTATTGCACTACAAGGTAATTAATGTTGAAATATTTTCAATAAAATATGTATCTGCTGAATCTGATAGATGAGGTTATTCTACCTAAGAAACATTTACAAATCTTGTTCACATGACTGAGGGTGTGTTATTCAGAAATGGAGTTTTTTGGGGTTAAAATCAGAATATTGACTTGCATTGTAGACGTATGCATTGTGGTCAGGGAGAACTGTTATGGTGAACCGTAGTGGCAACAGAGCAGTAACCAATGTCTGCAAAAAGAAAACAAAAATCAAACGCTGTCCACATTCAACAGGGATGAATAAAGGTGAAACAAAAACCTCACAAAGACAAACATCTCACAAGTTTAAAGTAAAGTAAAGTCTGAGGAATGTTTAAGTTCAAGTCAACACTTGTGAGATTTAAATGCGTCCCTGTTCCCTTCCACTCCAGAGCTGTATTTTTACCATTTCAAGCCACTTTGCTGTCTTTCTTCCTCTGGGAGGCTGTTACAAATGGTCTTTCTTAGCGACAGAAACTAAAAAAAGATGAGATGAATAATTGAAATGGCTTCATTGAAGTCAGTATTTTAGCTGAGCTCCAGCAGAGATGAAGAGGGTCTTTTTTTGTGGTGACAGTGACATCCCTACCTCAGGAAGAGACATAAGTTAGTATAAAGGAGGCCAGCATACTTCAGACTGGTGTTAATCACCAAAGACCTACAGATGTACACATGGTCTCGTCCTAAAAGCTGATGGTAAAGTCTTGTCCTCTGCACATTTTAAGATGAGTTTGGAAGTGCCCTCAAAGTAGTGAGGAGTATTTTTTTCTCGGAAAGAAGATGATGAGTTGTTGTGTTGTTCTAAAATGCTGCAATACACATTCAAGAACATGTTGAACACGAGTTCTTGAACACCCTTTTACAATATGGTGTTCTCACAGGACTGGCAACACCCAATACTAGCGCATGTACCTGAATTTGGACGAGGCTTGGGGAGAAATGTGGAAGAATCTTGCTCCAGGCTTTTGCTTTCAAAGCTCTTTTATGGTGTATAAAAGACTTGGTGTCACATGATTCCATCCGAACTCAAATATGGGGTTTGATAGCTTTCGAAAGGAACCGTATTAATAAAGAAAAAGTTTTCATAAACACAGAGTCGCATTGATAAATACAAAATTGTGCACAAATTGCTATTTTGTTAGTAATTTCTCCTGTTAACAAACTGTCAAAAATAAATCACAGGGTCACAGGTATATACATCAAGTCCCACAATATCGATAGATCAAACTGCGCTTGCGTGTTAGTTTAAATCTTAAACTAAAATAAAGTAGAACTTCTTAGAATGTTATTGATCACATAATGGGAAAATTATCTTATCTGTCAAAATTCAAAGAAAAGTTGTATTCCAAAGAGATGTTAAACTAAATGTGTTCATTTTTTTTCTGCAAAGTTGTGCACAAAATATTAATTTGTACACAACTATGTATTAATGAATACAATGTATTCATTTCTTCTTCATGACCAATTTTCAAACGGTTGGCACTTTTGTGAATTGAAAGGGTGCTACCCATACATCACTGCCAAAGTTAAGTCCCTGATTTGTCTACTGGTCATTTTGTACGTAGAACCAGAAAACGGACCTAAAAACTCATCTAGTGGTGCTTAATTGGGAGAGTTTGGTACGCGAAAGCTTGAAACTCACACATACGTGAGTTTATGTAGACTTTTCATAGAGAGCATGTTGCCAAAGCTGGTGTGAACATAACACGATACGTGCAAAGTGATGGATTGATGAAGACTAGGAATGAAGGGCTCTCTAATAACATGAAAGTCAAAATGGAATCTTTTTTTCCATACAAAGATTTTGTTCAGTCACTGATAGTTACGCAGACCCTCCAGGATTTCGCAGAAGATTTTTATGATTTTTGCAGCCTAAAACAACACCTGATGTTGCGGCAGCTTTTGTGAAAATTTGCGACAAAAGTTGTGATGTTTTTTTTTAATATATATATACTTTAAATGCATCTAAAAATGTTAATTATTAAAAAAAAATTCACATTCTCATATTCCAACTCTTTTTATTGTGACGTGTACTAGGAAAATATTTCACCATTACTATAAACAATGTTGTTGTGCTTTCGTTTAACTTGAATAGAAACATGAAACCCAAAATGAACATCTCCGCTGTATCGTCATCCATGACTGCTATCACGGTAGATTGGTCAAAGTTGCAGTAAAGTTGCTGTGAAAATAAAACGTTGCAGGATGCACAACAAATCGCGGGATTTCCTTAAATTTGCATTAATAATCGCAACATCGTAAAATCCTGGAGGATCTGGTTACAATGCAAATTCCATCTTTAGAGGTTTTCCACTGCAAAAATAGGCCCTATCAATATGTTTAAATCTCCTAAAACGGTTTCTTTAGTTAAGTATTCAAAAAAATAATTTGTCAATGGGGAGAAAGGAGCTCTTATTTAAGACAAAAAAATAATCTCAATAAGATGTTTTCTCAAACAAAGATTATTTTTGTTGTTGGAAAACATTCTTGATAAGATTATTTTTCTTGCAAGACAGAAAATTTGACTTTTTTTTTCTTGAAACAAAGGTCTATGTAGCT
Source organism: Oryzias melastigma (assembly GCF_002922805.2). Taxonomy (NCBI): domain Eukaryota; kingdom Metazoa; phylum Chordata; class Actinopteri; order Beloniformes; family Adrianichthyidae; genus Oryzias; species Oryzias melastigma. The sequence goes on from NC_050533.1 coordinate 19,216,540, forward strand.
TCAACTGGCAAAAGCAAGTGGGAGCAGGAAGAATTCAAAATCCAACATGCCGAAAACAGGTCGACTGTGTTTGACTGGCCAACAGGCATGTGGAGAATCGATGTCTGGAACACCATGAGAGGCTTCAACAGACTGACATCAGAGTTACAGGAAGCTAAAGAAACCTGAGAGCACAGGAGCTGAACCAGGCAATCAATGCACTGAGAGAATGCTGCATTCAGGGACATTCAGAAAACAGGAACAAAAAGCAAAAACTGAAATGGTCACATTTTGGATCGTTTGGCTGCATAAAGGTTTTTATGCATGTATGTTGCGAACAAGTAAGATTCTCTAATATAATTTTAATTACAAATTAACCATTGGATGGACAGGTTCTGATAACAGTTTATTAAATTCTACTAATTTTAAGACGTTGCTCATAAACCAAACAGGTCGTGGACTGCTTGCACACGTGCATTTGATTTGCAGCTATTTATCTCCCTCATCTAGTCTGCTTTGTTTTGCAGGTTTTACTAAACCGTGGTGCAGATCAAACCGGTCTGCTTAATAATGAGGGTCTTAGTTCACTTCAGTATGAAAACAATTTCTTTGAAACTCCATTTTAATAAGTCTCATTCTACACCAAAAGAGAAACATATTTACCATCTGGTTTCTTACTTAAGGTTCTCTATGACAGTTGTGGGGGGTAGAGTGAGATTAAAAATCGATTTATATTCCAATCCAAACAGGTAAGTTGGTTAACCGTTAGGTAAGATGTCAATCAAATTGACCTATATCACTATAAAATTGTTTCAAAAAATTAAATTAAAGATAATATAAATACTGGAAAATAGAATTTGGATTTTTTTTTACTGTCGGACACAACACAGTAAAAAATGATTTATCCATCATTACAGTCCAGTCTGTGGGATTAGCAAAAGCATGTGCCGTGCAGTTATTATTTTTATGTAAAAAGACAGTGGACTGAACTTGGATTTGACGTTATTTCTTGTTCACTTTGTTGTATGTACACATAATTAATTTGCACTTGATTATCTTCTAAGAAATACTGAATTTTCTGAATTATATGGCACATTTAAAAGCCTTAATTTTTTTCAAAAAATGACAGTGCGCCTCATAGTCCGGAGCGCCTTATATATGGATTAATTACAGTTGTGCTAACTGATGCTGAAGTGATATTGAGTGATATACTGCACTTTATTAAAATGTAAGTTTTGATGAGTTACAAAAAAGGTTGGGTGTTATTGTATATACGCTAATGTGGCTAACGTGTAGATGTGTTTGTTTTTTTTACATGTTACTAACAAGGTTGAAAGTCAGTGTACTCAGTAACATTTGAAATAAGTCTATTTTTACACATTGCTAACAGGGTTCGGCATTATTCTACATAAGCGAAAACAGCTAACGTGTAGCGGTGTCAGACTCTGCTTTTGCTACGTTATACTATCAAGGTTGGAAGTTAGCGTAGTAACAGTAACGTTTGTTTTAGCGGTATCAGTCTGTTTTATTATGTGTTGCTAACAGGGTTCGGCCTTACTGTACATACGCTAACACAGCTAACATGTACCGGTGTCGGACTGTGTTTTTGTTACCTGATACTATCGAGGTTGGGAGTTAGCATAGTTACACTAACGTTTGCCATCAGTCTGTTTTTTTTAATGAATTTCAAACAAGGTTACGAATCACAGTTTTTGTGAATATGCTAAGGTGTCGAATGTGTTAGCATATTCTCAGTATCTCTACGAGTTGTAGAGATACTGAGAATGCAATTATTAATTATTAAAATGCTTAAAATAAAGTGATTCCGTCTTCTTGCTTAATGCGCCTTATAGTTTAGCGTGCCTCATATACGACACAAGTTCAAAAATAGATCAGTGATTGATGGAGCGCCTCATAATCCAGTGCGGCCAATAGTGCAGAACACTGCTTGAAGTTCTGGATAAAGATGTCCTGCATCAAAACAAACTAATATCGACCATGTATTGTATCACCAACCACAAATTATATTATAAATCAGGTCATTTTTTTTTCTCTTCTATCATGAATCCAGAAGCTCAGCCAGCTATAGTAATACTACTGATTACAGGGTAGATTTGATATCACGGGATTTCAAGTCACATTTTGCCAATCTCAGCATGATTCTGATTTTCAACTTTAACAAAATTGGGAAACACTCTCTCCTAGCAGTGTCTCTCTGAGTCTCTGCAGCAAGACCACGCCCCCAAAAGCCTCTTAACATTGATCATTAATGTGCTTAAATAAAGTTTCCTCTCAGATCGCTGGTTTGCCGAGCACTATTCCTTTCACAGTTCAAAAGGGTAATTGGAGGTTTTTCTGGTCTCACACATTGAGCTTGTGACACACAGTAATATCACACCCATAGCTGCACCACTATGTTCCCACAGCATCAAAAACATGCTGTGATTCTGCAAATTAACAAGAGCTGCTATAGGATCCAACCAATGAAACATAAATCTACACATCAGCTTATTAAAAAAGTGTGTCTGTGTAGGTGTTTACATTTACCACCATCTCACACAAATATTCCTCGCTTAACTAAACTGAAAACTTGAGAACTGTCTAATTAGATTCAATTAGTATTATGTCAAGTACATCTTGTTTAGTTGAGGTAAATTCATGGAGTGTGTTTGCAATTTAACACAATTCATAAGGTTACAAGCAAATTTCAATTACTGTTAAAGATGATTATTTTACTTCTACTACAGTCACCGTCATGGAAGGTCTCTAGCAAACTGAAAAGTCTTAAGTGATGACTGCTTCTGGGTCAGGAGTCTGTCAGGAACAAGGAAAGTGTTTTCATTTCTGTAGCTCTGTGTTTTCTTTAGCTTCTTTCAGGGGCGGATTTAGCATTAGGAAAAGGTGGGCGATTGCCTGGGGCCTCCAAAACCTTAAAAGAAATATCTAAAATTATTTTGAAGCCCATTATTATTGAACTATGTCATAAAAAGCCCAAATCACTAAAATGGCATAGGACTGATAATGTGAATCCTCCCCTCCATCCCTCTCTGGCAATGAAATATTCAATCAATAGGAAAATAGCAAACAGATAGAAACTCCTTGAGAAGAATAAAAAGCAAAACACAGTAAGATGTAGCATACATGTCTGAACAGCAGTGAAATGATCATCATTATACTGTTGATGAAATAAAAAAATAAATCCAAACAATAAGTTATGAAACAGAAAAATTAATGTGCATGAAGACAGAAAAAACAGAAAAAAGAACAGAATTAGAGTAACTCAAGGGAAGGCAAAAAAATTGGTCAATTTGAGAATATATATATTTATTTTTTAATCGGATCAAAATACCGCTTTGGGGTGGTTTATAGTGAAGAATTAACTTCAAAACACACTTAAATTTTCAAAAGAATTTGTGTAGGATATAAGCTTTTTAACCAATATATTTTTGGCCATATATTGATCAATATTAATATAAGAATTGGTACAGAAATAATCTATATTTGGACCAATCCATCCAATCAAATAGAGGCTGCAAGCTTTTTGTGTTGAACAGAATTTATTTTTACAAACAGTCCTTTGCTGCATAGTTCATGGCAAACCAGGAGAATGTTTTTAAAAATGGTTTTGTTACTCTTTTTGAGCTAAAATTCAATCTAAGGAACTATCTTATTTATTTTAGTCTGTGTAGAAAAGAGATCCATGAGAGGTGAAGAGAGGAGTTAAGAAAAGCGTAGTTAGTAGGGAGTGTTCGTTTCCCCAGGTAATCCGTAACAAAGTTTCTGACCCATCTTTTTTTCCTCTGTTGGTTCATTTCCAATCGGACTGAACTTCGGTTCACTTTGAGATTTAACTCTATAAATTGATGGATTCAGTTGGCACGTAATGTGAATGGAAGCTTACATAAGCAACTTCATTAAAAAAAAACAATGCGTGCCTTTTTTATTGTAAAATTAAAAATGTTTTCCTCATAATTTATGACTTTTTTCTATGAGATTATTTTTTTTTTTTATATTTGTAATTTTTATAATAAGCAGCAAATAATTTACCTAAATTAACATTTTCGAAACAGTTTGACTAATTAAAAAGATGGCTTCTCCTCAATAAGCCTAGCCAAAAAAATGGCTATCACTGCTACAGAAAGACAGTTAAACTATAACATCATTCTTTTTTTTTATTTATTTCGTTAACATCAATTCTGTATCCTTAACTGATTGTTGCACGACTGACAGACTTCTCAAAAAACATTACATGCAGAGAAAGTGCATAACATCAGCCCAGCTTGTTTGGACCTCAGCTGAACTCCCTGTCTGCTCCAGCACTCGGATAACTCGGATTTCGCCTCTTTCCCCGTCAGCAGGCTTCCTCCTTTCTCACAAAAGCAGTCATGGGAGCTAAGCTGAGCTGGCAAGTGAATCTATGATCCAACTATCTTTGTAAGCCCTGAACACACCTACTCCTTACATTTTTCCAACAGCTATGTCTTTCAAAAACCACCACTAAATCAACCCTTGAAATTCCTACTCTATAGTCCAAGTCAACCCACCCTTTAATATTAAAACTTTTTGTACAGCTTTATTTTTCAGTGCTGCTTTAAGACATATGTGAATTTGTGGAATTGACTTGCAGGTTTTTGGTTGTCAGCAGGCGGAAACAAGGAGTCAGCTTGGATCTGTGTGGGCAGCAAAGCACTTCAAAGAACCTGCACTCCTTTTCTTGATGCTCCAGCGTACTCGCATGAGAAGCCCACAGCTCTGGTGAGCAGGAGAATAGCCCACGTGCGTCTGTGCGCTTCCTGCTGGGCGACGAAAACCCGTGAAAGAGCAGTGTGGAAGGAGAACGTCCTGTACAAAGCAAAGAAAAGCATTAATGTTGATTAAATAATCATAACAATGTTTGTTGAAGAAAGCAGCAGTGATTAACGGCAGGGTTAAGCATCAGGGCCTTTTATCAGTAATATTCGGAGATTAGAAAACCTCTAAATCACTTGCTGTATGAGGGACTTCTGTGGAGGTTTTTGGATTATGTGGAGGGTTGTAGAAAGGAGGGGCAGCATCTTAAGTGGGACGCAGGTGTGTCTTGAGGCTCATGGAACCATCTTTAGGGACGTTGTGAGAACAGAACATTGTCGTTTGTGTGTGGTAAGTGTATGATGAAGTATTTTTAAAGATAATGTAAGTTATACGCACTTATGATGTGCAGGTGAAGTACATGTCCTTAGTAAGGCACAAAAACTGGCTCCTTACTGATTGATGCACACATGTGGTGTGCAGGTGATACCTAAGTGTGTACACAAACTGCGTTCTAACATCACCTGGTTCCAAAATGGCGAAGTTGGTACCGTGGAAAAAGGGCAACTGAATTGGCCACAGTTCATTGGAATCGGATTAAAGCACTTTGTCTATCTCTATAAATGTCATGAATATTTTCCTTCTATGGGTTCATCGAGTGGACCACAACTTTGATGTTTCCTGCTGGCTACCTGCATGTGCCGTACAGGTTTTCATCCATAGACATTCCATATCCACCTGTAAGGGAAGTTGTAAGGTTTAGTCATTTAGCTTTAATTTTTTTGTATTTCTGCCAATTTATGAATGTTTTAGGTTATTTGAATTCAAAGAAAATTATTTGAGAGAACTGGTGTTTGATAGTTTTGCATTGAGCTTCAACAGGGAACATACAACAGGGAAAATAACTTCAATATAAAAAAAAAAAAGTTAAAAAAGCAACATTTCTATTTGAATTACAAATTTGTAAGTTTTGTTTTTAAATGTATAGGAAACAATTAAATAAGTTGACTGTTTTTAAAGGGTAACCAAACCCTAAATCAACTTTTTTTTGTTGAAATCTATAAATTGGGCTTTAAAAATGCTGCCCGTTGGTGATTGACATATTATTGACAAATTAAAATAAACTTGTTTAATCCTTGAAAAAATAGTCCAAAAAACATCTGTATGCTGGCCCCTACAGGCTCAATCGAGTTGAATTTTGTGATTGGTCAAACCATTTAAGTCCCACGTCATGATCAGCAGCTCCAGTAATGATAACAGTCCTGTTCTCCAGCCCCACCACTCTGACTGGACTTTCAAATTGCAGCTATGGGTGAAGTCAGCCTCCAACTTCCTGGTTTGGTTAGTGAATGTGCAACTCAGTGATGCAGGTGAAGAGGACTCTTTGCTGTATGAGAACTTCCTCAGGACGGCATGAGCTCCAGGCAGCCGGATCCTGACAAACTGGGAAGTGATGGTACTCCAGGGAAGGAGCACCCCCGGATACCTGGTGGAACCACTTCTACTGCTGGAGCTCCTTCATGCATCCATGTGCAGGGAGAGTCCTCCACCATTTCCTACACTTCTATTCTGACTCATTGTCAGTGATGCATCCCACTACTGCTCCACCAACTCAATAGACAACATTAGATAAGACACAAGTAGTATATAAGGTTTGATTTTATATGTTCGTGACTTATTAACATTTCACACTTTAGGACACTAGTAAGAATTAAAGTCAGAAGTCTATTTTGTGGTAAAGTGGAGCGATAAATGAGTTGGTTTTATGGGATCCAAAGGACCATGGAAAAGATGTGCTTTACAAGAGGAAATCATGGTCTTCCCTTTGTATTGGACTAAACCAAAAACTATAAAATACTTTTTCTGCAGTTATGAAAACATGTGTTATGAATATTTACCTATACACAATAAACTTGTTTTATGAAAATCGACCGTATAAAGCTGCAGCTCATTTCCACTTCTGTATTCTTGTGCTTTTCTTTAATCAACCCCATACATCATAAATAGAATATGTAATTGTTCACTTTGATTCACACTGAATTAAGCCAGTAACAAACTGATTGGACTTTTAAGTCGTTCTGTTCAGCGTGCGCTCTACTGCTATTCCTCCTGGGTTTTCTTCCTCTTCTCATGCTCTCTCTCCTATTTTTATTTTGGAGGTTATCTCAAGGACACAATGCTTTCCCAGATATATATGATAATCTACTGCCAATGATATGTAAATGACCATTTTGCTTTCAGAGTTGTGTGCCTTTACATTGATGTATTCAAATGTGCCGTGCATTATTTAAGTGGAATTTCTGCCTGGAGGACCGAAGTCGCCATTGCTTCCACATTGACCTTGGTTCGGTCGCTATCTAACGTCTTTTATTGGCTTCCTTCTTCATTAAAACGAAATAAAAATCAAAAGTGATTATACTTAACCTTGTAAGTTATTTAAAGAAAAATTGTCATTTTATTAGAGTCTTGCTAGTATGGAAGTTTTTCTTATGTAGAAGTGGGAAAAACTTAGGTAAAAAAATAATACTTTTTACTATTTTCTTTGAAAAATGTCTTTGTGTTAACCATAGTTATTTTAAATATATTAACATACAGTACTGGGTTTCCTCCCACAGGTTACATTAAAGTTGTTACCTGGCCGCTTTTTGATGGAATTTATGTTTAGAATAAGAAATAATTTGTCTGAGACGAAACAAATCACCAATAAGATATGACCAATACTCAGTGTCTGTAATTGGTATCAAATATTTTATGCAAAAAGTAATCGGTTTTGTATCAATCCTTAACAACATGGTATGGCCCATAACTGCTAGCGATAAGTCCAGGATGTACCCCACCTCTGCACAGTAGCTAGGATAAGCTCCAGCAACACAGTGACCCCAAAAAGGAATAACGCCTGTGCTGTTCTAGGCATGTTTACATTAAAAGTTGGGTCTTTCCTTCTAGGGTCAATATCTCAAGTTGTGTTTGGGACGTGTGCAAAAAGTGTGCGATTGGTAGTTGAGTATTCATGCGACCTGAACGAGTGTGTACTCCGCCACCCTTCGCCTATAGTGGCCATGTTAGGCTCTGGCAGCCCTGTGACCGCGAAAGGGATACAGCAGATTAAGAAAATGGATGGATAAATATTCATGTGATGACATGATGGGTGGATTTGCACTTCCATCACCAAGGTCTTTAATTATCTTAAAAACAAGATACTTAAAGATTATTATGGCTTCATTATTAATAATCCGATTGTGGGAATGTCTAACTAAAAGAAGAACTGTAAAAAGAACAGATTAAACATAGGCATGGTTCTTCAACCCTAGACCCAAAAGATCAATTTGATCCAAGGCCTCAAAAATGTTTAGCTGTTCTCAAAAACTAAAAATACTTGGACTACAAAACATCTTAATTATTTTTAAGACTTAGGACCAGTGGCCCTAAAGGAAGCAATACTGATAAGAATATATTTTGTAAAATATTAGTAATAGAGTTGTATTTTTGTACCACATGCCAAATATACCTTGGATCTCAATCACATATTTAAGAGTAACTTAGCCCATTTTCTTCCAATAAAAGAGTTTAAAAAGCTTTAATTACACTCCTAACTTGAGTGTGTTGTTTTTATAGGGTCTGTCACTATCCAAAATGTGTTAAATTGCCATAATAATGGAGTAAAAGTCAATTATACAAATCCTTTCCAGGTACTTTTCCCCACAGAATCTCTTTGACTGTACAGTCTTTCACTGTTACCAGTGACTGAAAGTCACTACTGGCTGTTTGAAAAGCTCTAAAGGTCTATAAGTCATCAGATAATTTGCTCAGCTGGGTTGTAAGCGTGCTATAATAAACAGTGCTATCTGATGAAGAAGATATTTGAGAAGAAAAACATCTGAGATAAATAACCTGATTGGTTTAAACCATCAATAAGTGTTTTGAAGTAGGAGGTAAAATAGAAAAAAACATGGACTTGGATTCTCTATTATTATCAATATCCCCTCTTTTTCAAAGAGACTGTCAGTTGTCTCAGTGTGATTTATGTGAGATACTTATAGATTAAACACAAACTCATTGATTTGTGAGAAGTGGACTAACAAATAGACAGTTATTGCTCAGTCATTTTATTTGTCAGAATAATCAGTCTTGCTCTGATATCTTTTTTAACGTCTTCTTGATAGTCCTAATTTAGTTGCCATGATATTTTTTCTGTTGTGCAATTATTCAAGTTGTGAACTGACCAATCAGATGCCTTAATGAAAGTATCTGGTCTCACTTTGAATGTTCAAAGTGTTTGACATATTTTATCTAACCTGTTTTTTTTAAGTTTTTCTTTTAGGATATATATTTTTTAATAACAGCAAAACAATAGATGCCGTCAAAATACAAACTAAAATTAGTAATAAGTAATTAGTTAAGTTAATAAATGAAAAGGAGAAGAAAGAAAAAAACTTATATTATCTGCCCCTATCGCTTAAAAAAAAAGGTAAATCAAGGTACATCAGATAAAATAAATCATTTTAAATACATAGATATTTACATACACATATATCTGCACAAATCCTCAATTTAACCCTATGTTTTCAAGTGGTAGGGGTGTGGACTTCCAACAAGCTCTCTCCTGATTGGTGAGAGTAGTTGCCATAGAAATCTTATCTCAGACCAATTTCTGATCCCGAAAAGACGGCGACTGAATTCACTTCGTTTGGTTGGACCCAGAAGTAAGTCCTTTTAATGGGTGACATCACGGTAAGTCAATTTTTTTATATAATTAATGTGGTATGATCAGTCAATTGAAGTGTCTCAATAATTTGGATGTAATTCATTTGTGGCCCAAATGCCGCCCTTAATCCTGGTGACATGGGGCCAACCCTGGTATTGTTGGCCCTGGACACTCGCCTTCTCACTGTGAAGCAAAAATGCTATCCACTTCTCCACCGTGCAGCCCCAGCCTCAAAGCTTTGTCTTAAATTTGCAAAGAAAACTTAAAAGAAAGTTAACAAATCTGCACCATTTAGCAAAATAGTTAAGTCTTCCAGCCCCCAAAGATGACAATCTTGATAACTTTAAGCTCCAAATCCAATTTATTTCACTAAATGTTAATTTATAAAAATCATTTTGAACAAACATTAGGTAAGAAATAAACTAAGAAAAGTTTGACTCCCCTATTTATGCTAAAATTGTATCTATTAGATTTACACACCCAAGCCTTCGTGTTACTTCTATTTTCTATGACATCATAGTAAAATCTGGATAATTAAGCCACTGATGTCTTGTCAAAGAAATCCCTTGGAGCTTATGCACATATATACTTATTTTTAGGCTGTAAGATCAGAAATGAACTCACTACAATAAGAAGATTATGCAAAGAAGGGGATGCAGAGATGGAGATGCATGATAATGCCAGCAAGATTTAAGTGTGCATGAGTTTAGCAGCTTATTTTATGCAGAAGCAAACCTGTTATTTGTCATAAAATAATCCAGGACATATACTGTAGATCTCGCAATATCTTGTGTCAAAATTGACTTTTTTTTTCCCAAATCAGACACAATACAAATAATTTATTGTTTTTAAGATGTTAAACGATTCTACCAGTGATATGTTGTAATACCAAAAAAAAGTCAAGATATCTTTAAAAAAATTTGATGGCTCTTTATGTATCCATTAATACTGATACCATTTCGTTTCCCCAAAGTTTATTCAGGTTTTCTATAAGCTCCTTCTCATTTGCACCAGTTTCTATGAGTTGAGTCATTGTTACAGGAGCATCACAGGGGGCAGCAGTCTCCACATTTCACTCCACTCTCGTTTTTCTGGGACTGTGAGCTCCAGTAACATAAAAGACTGTATGTGTGTGTGTTTGTGTGTTTGTCCGTCTGGTTTGAAATCTAAGCGCAGGGATTTCTGATGTGGTGTGGGAACAAAAATCAAAAGTGAATAAAAGAAGAGAGATGATAGTAGAGGGAACAAAACAGGGGAAATAAAAACAGTTCCGTTCTGATTAAAGACGTGGCACTGCAGACCGGACTGAAAACTAACACTGAGGTCTCAATTGTTGTTGAATAGTTGATTTTATCCCATCTTTAGATGAAAATACTGACATAAGAAGGAAACATAGTCAGTCAAATGGTGAATTGTCTTAAAAAAACAGTGGGGCGCACAAAAATCTTTTTAATAGTGACTTGTAGTCATTGCTATAAACAGATATGGATACAACAAGGCTGACGTCACCAATAGAAAACTCCTTACCACAGGTTCCAACAAAATGAATTTATTCAGTTGCCATTTTTCTGCAGTACGGATATCGTCTGATGTCGCCATTTTGGACCATTGGTCAGTTTGAGTCACGTTTTTACCCTTTCCACTGCAGTACTGTTGAAGGTCAGTGGGGGATGATGTGGTGGCCATCTCCTGAAATCCAAAACAAATTCTTTAATCTTCCCTTCATTGGGGAAAACATTGTTGCCTTTGCACCTATGGACCAGATGGCTCGCCTCACTTTCGTTGTCTCTCTGGTGATTAGGCCTACTAAAGTAGTGCCGTCCACAAATATGACGATGCAGTTGGTTGCATTGGTGGGTACGCAAACCAAGACATTTTTATTTATTTCATACATATTGAATTGAGGAATGGGCTGCACAGTGGTGTAGAGGTAAGCACTTTCCCCGCTCAGAGAGAAGACCCTGGTTTGAATCCTGGCTGTTCTGGCTTTTCTGTGATCATTCCGGCTTCCTGACTACATTGGTGCTGTCCATGCAATAGTGTGACCCTGCGAGAGACTGGTGACCGTGTTAAGGGTATACCCTGCCTTCGCCCAACACTTTGGCTCCAGGAACCCTGTGACCCCGGAAGAGATTCAGCAGGATCTGAAGATGAATAAATTGAGGAAATTAAGGAATTTCAGTGTGAAAAAAATGTCCCTTTTCGTTTTGGATGTTCTTTGCAAAAGTCTAAACCTGCTCATCTCAGACAATTTAGTTAATTTCCACGCAGTTCAACATAAATGTTTCAAACAGTCCCAACACGCATACAATTTGCTTTGAAGATTACAGAAAGCGAGCAGCATCCACTGCTTTGAGATGCTGTGGGTGTATCAGTGTTTGTGCTGACTGACAGATCAAACCAGATTAAACGAAACTCATTTGCAACACAAACAGCGCCAAGTTCATTTGAATGGTGCCAAACAACTCATTTGTGAAACCACTTCTTTTTCAGCACTTTCCAGCTGTGGGAAAAAAAAGTTAAATGTATCCATTTTGACTGCACAGGTGTCAGTCAAGCTTTTGAGCAAAACTAATTCAGTTCTTCTAGACTGGATTACCAAACAACACAAAACACATTTGTTATGCTGTATTTTACAATATTATAATACTTTCAATATTCTAACAATGATAGACGTAAAATGTGTAAATAGAATATTGAACTGTATAACTGAAGCAAAAAAAGGTAGAAATTACTGTAGAAAATAATAAATCAATTTGTTGTGAATTCACAAGATCCAATTTCATTTGATTTAATGTTGGGAATGGTTCAATTAAGTATTTAATATTTTTAAACATTTCCAAGTAAGAATAGTCTTACATAATTTCATATAAATCATGTTCTAAATTAATTAACGTTAAAATGTTTGTTTTAAATGGTCCTTTGTACCTTACTTGATGCATTTGTTCTTTTTTTTTCTTTTTTTTTTGTTTGTTTTGTTTTTCTGCTTAGGATTAATTCAAATCGAGAAATTGATTTTTTGTCACCAGAATTCCACCTCTGATGGGCAAAAGAATAAAGAACATAACTTAGATTTAAACTCTCCAGCACGAAAACCTAGATTGGGTTTTCAGGGAAATATAAAGATGTGTTTCAATATTTTTTTTTTTCCCCTTAAAGCCATATACTGTAACTGTAGAATCAACATGAATTATTTGGCCAAAAGAATAAAATGATCAAACAATCATAAAATAGTGATAAAGTCTTATTTTATTTGTTTGCTTGTTTGTTGTTTAATCTCCTTGTGATTCTAAAAAAAGGAAGAAAAACAGTAGGAAGAGTTCGTGGGGCACCTCAAAAGAAAAAAATCTGTTTATTTTTGGACTTCTGCAATGAATATCCCTTGACAGTCACACCCTGCTGCATTCTGCTCTTGGGAAAAGCTGTCGAAACAATTTGACAGTAAAAAAAACAAAAACACCAAAACTCACACAAAAGTGAAAAGAATAAAGAATCTCCACCACTTTCCATTCAGATAATGCATACCAAGAAACATTGCATTGTTTATTTGGTTTGTGAAAGTTAAATTCAGCTGCTTAAGATGTTGGATCTAATTGCAAAAATATAAATGTAGTAAGTAGTAGTAGTAAGTCGTCGATCTAAAATGAGAAATTGCTCCTACCTGTTTAAATAAAGGTTCAATAAAGTAATATCAATCTTGCTCACATTAATACGCGGGTATTTTGCCATCGGATGTTACACTGATATATACATTATTAGTAATTATTATTACTATCAAAGAACCAGACCATCTGTGTAGTTCTTTAATTTTAAACTGTTAACATGCTTATTTTTGTGTTGATATTTTGTAGTTCCCTTTCAGCTTATCCCTTTCAGGGTCGCCACAGCGTCACAGCACCCACTGTTTCGCATCAGTGATTTGGCAAAGTTTTTACGCCGGATGCCCTTCCTGACAGAACCCTGTACTTGAGGGGCACAGGGACCCAGTTAGGCAGCAGCGTCAAGGGTCCTGCCTAAGGACCCAATCTGGGTGGGGATCAGTGGACAACCCTGGAATCGAACCCAGGGCTCCTGGGTGCCAGCCCTTCACCTAGACCACTGAGCCACCCAGCCGCTTTTTTGTGTTGATATTTTGCTTTTATAAATTCGAAAAGCATTTTTTTAATAAAATGCTTGATAATATGTTTTATATTGCATTTCTTTTTAAAAACTGCTTAAATTGGTAAATATGTTTATAAAGTTTAGGCATACTGTATTATTTTGTAATGGAAATGAGCTATTAAGCTACAATCTGGTGCTAGCATATTTGATTTAAGCTCAATGTATTTGTACGCTGTCCTGATAAATTAATAAACTACATTTTATTTATAAAGCACCTTTCTCCGACAGAAGTTATAAGGTGATTCAAAATAATAATAAAAAAAGAAAAAGACAAAAACTCTGAGGTTAAAAACATAAAAAACAAAACCTTACAAGCTAAAAAACATAAAAGATAAGAACATCTACCACAAAAAACAATCACCTCAAGCCCAAATAAAAACAGTTTGTTTCAAAGTTAGATGACGAATGAACTTGTAAGATCACAATGACCAAATCTGAGATGGCGTGGATGCATGGTACAAGTTCCCTCCTGACTGGCAAGAGAGGTTGCCATAGAAACAATATGTCAGACCGACTCAAACCAATCACTGCTTACTGATGATGTAGCATTCATGTCGCAAAAAATGTCGTTTGGTTAAAGCCGAAAGTAAACCATTTTCTATGGGAAACATCTTGCTAGTTTTCTAGTGAGTACTATTTATCTATCCATCAACGTACTGACTCCCTCCCAGGGTCATGGGGTTGCTGGAGCCTATCCCAACTACTGTCACAGGTTCACAGAACAACACAGACTCAGATTCTTATCTTGTACATTTACAATTTTTAATTAAAAGAGAATGTTTTTGTACTGTGGGAGGAAGTCGCAAAAGAAAATCCACACATGTACCAGGAGAACATGCAAACTCCACACAGAAAGGTCTCAATAGAGTTAAATGTCAGATGTCTAAGTAAAAATTGTTGTTGTGTCCTGAGTCGATCTATTGCCTTTACTCTGCACAGTTTTCTGTGTATTCTGCACCAAATGGCCAAACATGCAAAAGGGACAGTTTACTATTTCCCTTGTTAACAGATGTATTCCTATTAGTAACAAAGTGCAACATGCCTTTTGTGGTTGCTGACAAGTTCGCTTTTGTTTTTATGCACAGAAAACCCTTTTAATCTCATTGTACTTGTGGATAGTGACAATATTTCTAGAATCGCTAAAGCTTGAAAGGAAAATAAACCAGCCATCTTTTTTTCAGTAAACAAAGACTTAAAAAAATCTGTTTTATAGATGCTGATCAAAGTGTCACCTTTTCCATTTACCTCAAGGTGCCATCAGGAAGTGACAGTCGCCCGCGGAGAGATTCGTGTGACGACAGCACAAATCGTGAAGTGCGAGTACTTCAATGCCAAATGTTTGATGCTCAGCGATCAGCAGACGGCATTCACAGCCACATAAGTTCAATGACAAAGCCTTGGACTTGTTGGAGACTAGAGCGTGCTGAAAGATGACAGTGACCCGTACTGTGGCATCGTCACCACGACAACAGAAACACACATTCAAGGCGATTTCTGTGCAGCAGAAGGACTTCAACATGTTTTGGTTCTTGTTTGTGCATCTTGGTTGTTTGATCGCACAGTGTGTATCATTTCTCCTGCAATGATTGCTGCAGGTCATCATACAGAAACTGGAAAAAAAGTGTTCAATTCAACCGTGTACCAGAACAGAGACTTGAAGATCTGACTTTCACAACTACTTCATTTCTCGTTTTCTGGAGACAATGGAGAAAAGCAGCACAGTGGTGAATGTCAGCAAGAAAGAACTGATTCAACCTTGACTTTTTTTTTTTTTTCCCGGTAAATTGTTGACGATCAAAAGCGCTTGAGGAAATTTATTTTCACGCCTTGTTTTGAATGTGACTTTCACAAACACAGTCAAAAGCACACTTTTCTGTAAATGTCTATATTTAGCTCAGATTTTTTATATTAAAAAAATGAATGCATATTTATGTAAGGGTTCTTATGGTGAAAATGGAGACAAAAATCAAACTGACGTAAGACTTCTATAGGGAAAAAACACATAAATCAAAATAGCTCTTCTGTCATTGGCTGGTATAAATGCAACACAGAGATTTAATTGTTAAAGTACATATTTTTATGCAGAGTACAAAAAAAGGAATTCTGCTGACGATGATGTGTTAAATATGCAGTAAGGATCCTGCCTGGATTGCCTTGAAGAATACAAAATAACAATTGTGGGAATGTAAATGTCCATCATTCTGAGACAGCCATAGCTTCTCTTTTATTTTTTTCATTTTTTAGGATGAACAAATAATAATGAGGTACAGATTCAGCTCGTCCCAGCTGTAATGAGAAGACACTCTCATAATCAGGTCTTTTTTCTCTTTTATTACCTCTCTCTTTTCATCCCCACAAATGAAGACATGCAGATAAGAACAAAAACACAATGTCCTGACTCCTAAATCCTACATTTCTTTTAGTCTTGCATAACTCTTTATTCAGTGCTGATGCGTTTGCTAAGATTTAAGAGAAACTTGCTGTTCTGTGAGGAAACTTGTGCGAGATAAAAATAATTTTTGCAATAAAGCTATAAGAAAGTCCCGTCGTTTATTGCAGTGATGTAGAGACCTTTAAATCTAAAAAAACAAACAAAAAATTGGCAATCAATGATTCTGTCAGTTAAAAGATGAAAGAGGCCTTTAATGATGGACCAAACTTCCATCGGTGAGAGCAGTAAGGATAAAACTTGATGTTGCAGAATGATCTAAATCATATCCAGATAACAAAGGAATAGCTACACACTCAGATCAATCCAGTAGAGAATCTGTGGAAGGGATTGAAAGTCCATGTTGCCCAGAAACAATCCCAAAATATCACAACTTTTGAAAGGATCTGCCCAAAATCCATTCCATTTATTCTTTCCTTTACATGGATCATTTATTTTGTCTAATTTGCAGAAAAAACAACTCAAAGCCGTGTTTCCATGTCTTTGCTTCTGCAACGTTCCTCCCCCTTCAAGCATGATGAGTGTTTATATCCAAGAGTTTCATTTTCGTTTCTTCCGACCTTCTCCCAATCCTTAAATCAGGGATGTCCAACTCCAGGGCTCGAGGGCGGGCTTCCTGCTGGTTTTCCAGAAACCCTGCCTCAGCTGCTGGTGATTACCTAGATCTGGTGAGCTTAGCCAATAAGGAGCTTCAATGGTTGGAAAGCATTGGCCCTCGATGCCTAAAGTTTGACACCCCTGGTTTATATCCCCGATGGTCTCTGGAGAACTTAAGACAAGCATCCAATGGAAGTGTCGTTTGAGGAGGAGGGAAATTGTTAAAGATCTATATATTTTTTTTTAATTTTGTAATAATTGTTCTATTAGTTGATCTCTTTAGTTGATGATCATCCAAGTCTTATTCAGGTCTACAATCTTGTCTCTGGTGTCCTTCAACAGCTCTTTGGACTTGATCATGAAGGAGAGGTTGCAGTCTGACGGTTAAAGGGTGTGGACAGGTGTCTTAATCACGGAGATCAACACAAATAAATAGTAGAGGTGTTCCAAAATATCGATATTGTGATATTTCACGGCATTTAGTCCTGCGATTGATTCTCACCAAGGATCAACCTTACTATATTTGCATTTGAAGAGGCTGTAAATCGCTATGTGCGACGTTCCTTTGGAGGTAGATGGGGGTGTGTGTCGTGAGACTGGCTGTCGCTGGCAGCAATGTGCCTGGGAAATACTTGAATAATTGAATTCTTGTTCTGTTGTTTACAACAATTTTGCACTACGTAGTGGCTCTGCTGTTCATGTTTACTATTATTAACACTGAATTTTACAGATAATTCAAATGTATTTGGTGTCAATGCTTGTCAAAGACAGTACAGATTTACAGATTTCACTGTCTATTATTTGTTGCAAAACATAAGACACAAGTTTATTAATATTGTGTTCAAACAAATAAAATAAATGGGGATATATTTTCCTAAATATATAATGTGAGCTATAGAAAATTATTTTTTTACCAGATATTGCAGTATTGCAATATTAGCGATATTGTGAGCCACGTATCGTGTATCCCATCGTATTGGCAGGTACCCAGTGATTAACAGCAGTGGAAGGTAGGAGAGGGACAGAATTCTTGTTGGTTTGTTGGAGCTCAACACTAATTTTCTGCACCATTATACAATTAACTATTTAATAATAATAATAATACAATGTAATATCATGTAATGTTTTTTTTATATATATTCTGTCTCCCATAGTTAAAGTGTCTCTATTGTCTTTTTAAAGTGGGACGACTTTAGAATTGATGACTGCCAAACACTTTACTGTATTTGAAATGACTCATAATGTAGAAACAGAAGAAAATATTAAAAGTTTGATGTGCTGCTTTTAAGTCTTCAGTGTTTTAGAGTTAAAACTGAAGCTTGGCATAGAGTTTCCTTGTGTGTCAGAGTGTACTGTACACTGTCTCTGTGTGGGCATTTATTCATAGCCTGATGGAAATCAGTGTGCCAATCAAGGCCTGTTGTTGGGAGGAAGTCAATCAGGTCAGAGCCCAGCATTTGTTGGAGAATAACAGCCAATCACAGGAGGCATTCTTTATGAAATTGCAGCCAGAATACTCAGTTGGGACCTCTGAATCACGAATCCTAGGCTCACACTGATGTTTTATACAGTCCACCTTTTCTTATTCAAGTCAATCAGTCTAAACTGTACATCGGTCATGCCTGGATGTTTTACATACTGTATATCAGGTTCTTTTCAAAATCAGAATTTGATTCATACAAAGTTCTGCACAAGAAAAAAGTTTAATGTGTTGATGTAATGATTGATAACTTCTTATATTTTTGGGATATTTATTTTGTCCTTTTAAGATTTGTTTTTTAAGTCCATTTTACTGTGGATTTGTTTTTACAATAAAAAAAAAACAAGCTATCCGACTTCTTTTGTCCCAATTCTTTAGCACTCAGATGGTAATTGTGATAAATTTGTTAGAAGAGGTTTCTTTGTGTTGACAGATCACTGGACTATGACTATGATTAGGGTTATGGGGTTGCTGGAGCCTATTCTCACTACTGTTGGACAAGGCGGAAAACATCCTGGACAGAATGCCAGACAGTTGCAGGCAGAGATGTAAAGAGTACCTGAACATCATACTTGAGTCAAAGTACAGATACCTTACTGTAAAAAGTACTCCATTACAACTTACAAGTCACCAATTCCAATGATACTTGAGTAAAAGTATTGAAGTATCCAATTTTAAAAGAACTTAAGTACTTTACTCGTACTTAATATAGGCTCAAAGAAATGTAAAGAACAATAAACTTTGTATTTAAGAGGTTTTATTATCTAATATTGTAAATTAATGAATGAATAGAAATGAAATTAAACACCTCAATGTTTTAAAAATATAGAAAAAATACGTAAGAAATAGAACAAAAAGTCAGTCTCACTCAAATGTTTAAAAAAGGCACAAACTATTTTTTCAAAAATTAATAAAGTAGTAAAATGTAGTAAAATAGATGTGACTCACCTCTCAGTCTCAGAGGGGGGTGATATTTCTGTTCAGTTTTAACAAAAGCTGGTTCTCAAAGTTCTTGGAAGTAGGGCGCACAGGCAGTAAATTCAAGTGTTGAGTACCGCAACATCTTATTATTTCCAAGAACATTAATTCCCAGAAGAAAGTATATGATGCACTAATAACATTACCTGATGTGGATTGATGTAACTTAAAACTTAATTGTATTTTTATAGAAATATAAGAACATTTTTATTTAAGTTAACACATGTACTACCTTGCTGATTGTTTGATTATTTGCTTTTTAATTTGTTGTTTTTCTTTTATTTCTTTTGGTTTGCTGGCTGTAAACACCATCTGATTTTATAAGTTTTGTTAGTTGACTGCTTAAGCTATGTTCTGTCATGCTCAGTTGTGCAATAAAAAAATAAAAAAAATCTTATTACCGTACTTCCTGGATGGCCTCACCCTCCGCCCGCTAGCGTACCTGCAGTACATGCAGTACCTTCAGCACCCTGCAGATGGTGATATCATCTGAAGTGGATAAAGATGCACGCCGGTTGTGCACAATCGCAGTGTAATGAGTTCAGTAAGTGTGGAGTAAAGAGTATATATTTTTAGTCAAAAATATAGTTGAGTAGATAGTAAAAGTAACTTATATATTTTTGATAGTACAAGTAGAAAGTAGCCAAAAAGGTACTTAAGGTAACCAAATCCTAAAACATTAAAATCAACTTGTTTTAAATATAACCACAGTAACAAAAAGATGTTAAATCACCACAGTAAATGCTGATTTGAATTTGAAACCAAGAAATACAATTTTTAAACATATTTGACTCTGACTTTAATGAAACAAAGGAATTGTTTGCTTTGATTTGTTCACTGAAGGAAAAAATAAAAAAATAAACTGAACACCTGGTGTAAAGTAATTGTTCCTGATGGGATCAGTCAGCGAGCCGAAAGGCAAAGAAGTTGGGAAGACTCCTCTCTGTTTTTGGAATGAATGGCTTTTTAAAATGGCTCCAACAGTCTGTTTTTACCACCACCCAGCTGTGTCGGAATCGTTTAGCCAGTCAGTCACTCTCTAACTGAGCTACGTAATTAGTGAACCAGTCAGCTGCTAAGGCAGTCACTTAGCCACACAGCCGCCTTACATAACCAACCAAGCAGACAGTCTGTCAATTACACACTGAGGCTCGGGCCGCAGAGTGGAAATATATGCATTTCAAATGCTCAGCGTCTTCCGATACTCTTCATTCTGCGTGTTGTAATCGCCATCCTTGACCGGCTGCACAACACTGCAGCTCAGCTGGACGGAGGCGCATGCTTTTAAAAGGTCGCTCATTATTTGCTTCAGAGCTGCACTCACTATGTGAGGAGGCCAGGAGAAAAAGCAGAAAACAAGCCGTAAAATACACACTGACTCACCTCTCTGTAATGACAATAAATTAGTTATTTTTGTGATAGTATTTTTTCAAAAGATCATTATTTTCTTTAGAGCTCTGACTAAGTCTACACCTGTTAAGAACCAAAACATCTATTTTAAAATACTTATTTGAGGAATCAAGATGTGATAGAATCTCAGTTTGAGACAGATCATATTCTGATGTAGCACTATATGCATTTTGGTGGTTTTTATCTACAATTATTGCTCCATGTAGTGATATTATTTGTGAATTTGATTAAACTGTGTGTGAGGGATGTATTTTTTCCCCCGTGATGGTGCGATGGAGCTGATCTTGGTGTCACTGATCCGTGCTGCATGCTGTTGGGATGAACGCTTGAATTTCAAAACTCCCTGAAAAGATGCAAAATTGGCTTCAGTTTTGTTGGATAAAGATTGAGATTTCAGTTTAACAATGAGGACTGCAAATGTAAAACTTTTAGGGACAGTTTGTCACTGCTTCCTTCAGGGAACTGGGCTGACGATCTCTGCCAAAACACAGAATAGATGCAAGCTAGGATCCAACATGGTTTCACTTTTTACATTTCCATCCAAAAACAACTCTTTTAGTTTTTATATCCATAGCCCTTTCAGTTGATCAAAAATGACAGTTATAAGTGAATATTTAAATTTGATTTCAATGCTTTAAATTGTCGTGTTGCAGAGGTACAGTAGTTGACCTCTGATTGGAAGATTACAGGTCCAAACTCAAACTTTATTATAGAGTGAAACTCAATCACACTTTGAGCCATTGCAGCAATCTTGGTATCAAAACTCATTCAAAACATTACTGCTTGTACTTTTAATATATTAATGTTTTTTTGGATTTTACGTAACTTTTGCAACTTTTCAGCCCCATTGAAAATGAGCAGGAAATTCTTCAAATCCTCCAAAAACTTAATGCACTATAAAAATTTAAGCAATCTTTGTACCAAAATGTTTAGCAAGTTCAGATTTTTCAAGAAATTCTTCAAATTCTTTGTGCAGTCTCTGTAAAGTATGCAAGTTTGTAATCAAAACATTCAGGACATTCTTTTGGTATTCATACCTTTTATGCATTTTAAAATTTTACGAAATGTTTCCTATTTTTTAAATAAATTCTTTAAATTCTTTGTGCACTATGAAACCTTTGCAATGTAAGTATGAAAACATACAGGACATTATTGAGCAATTAAAGTAAATTTCTTCAGTGACCACATTCAGCAGAAAGTATTCACACTATCACAGGTAATGCAACTTTTCTAGTGTGTTTAGCGTCTTTCATTCCTCTGAAAAGCAAAGCACTTTAAATAAAAGCAAATAAAACACTCATCAAAAATGTGTTCTTTAGAATAAAGCTTTAGATGTATTTGCCATTTACCATAAAGGTGAAGTAATGGATATATTTTTAAATCACATTTTCTAAGGAAAAAAAAAAGTTTGGTTTTTAATATTTATATATTCCAGCCCCATTGGGGAAAATTGTGTCTTTAATGACATGGTCACATGACCTGTTGCTTTATTCACAAATGACTGGAAATGAGATTTTGTACTTATTGGTTGTGTGACCTTAGCCAGCCAAGACGCCATTATCATTGACTTTTACAAATCCAATCTGTCAGTTGTTGGAGTTGGTGGAATGAAGTCATTCTCCTGACTTTCTCAAAAAAATACTTACGTTGTAAATTTCCATTTTAACTATTGTTTTTCATGTCTTCACATACAAACAAAAGTTGCAGAATTAATTGAATCAAGCAAATCAAATCAAGACGAGAATAAAATATACGTTTTTGTGTTTTACTGCCGAGAAGCTTTTTTTTTTAATTTATTTTAACTGCTGTGTAGCTTAACTTTCATAAGAAATTTTTTGGCAACTTTGCTATTAAGATGTTCAATGATTACCGTATTTTTTGA
>NC_050533.1:19238982-19254659 GCF_002922805.2 Oryzias melastigma
CAGTAAAAAAAAAAACATAATAAAGAAGAAAAATATTGTTAACAGCATGTTTCACTGGACTATAAGTTGCACCTTTGAGAGAAATTAATTTCACACAATAAGCAACCAAGAACAGACATTACATTTTGAAAGGGAAATCATAACAGAATAGATAATAATAGACTAAACAAATGACGATTGCATAAAGAACACGCGAACAAGTCAACTAAACTCTTAAAAATCACAAAATCTACAGATTTCTTTTGTCGTTTTTTAACAAAGCCGTCGGAACCGGCACTTCTTCCGCATTGCTGTCTGTAGCAAATACCGATACACATTTCTACAGTGCCCTCTAGTGGCTCTTAGTGGAAAAATAATGAACACGAACTTATTTTTGTGGCATTTCAGCATTAATCACTAAACTATGCAAAAAAATAAATAAATAACACAACTTAAAGTCCGAATGACACAGTTAACCTATTTCACCTTCTAAGTTATGTCTTTGCAGTTTCTTTTCTGCTTGTATTCTTCCATTTCTCAGCTTCATGTATCACACGGATAGATAACTACAAATTAGCAGAAACCTTTCTTTCCACTGCTGAAACTAAAGAAGTGAACCGCGGCAAAAAGGGCCAGAATGTTCCAGACTAAGACATAGAGTCGGCCGTTTAAAAGTGGCCCTCAAAGTGCTCTTATATCAGCCATTTGTGACCTACAGGGTGACATTCAAGCAGGCTGTACACGCTCGAGCATGGGTAGCTGAACAGAGTAATGTGAAACAGAGGTGGACCAGTAATTGTTTGACCTTTATGTTGGCAGTCAGGTTGAAACGGTGGACAAAGACAATCTTAGCTTGACTGTGGAAAAGTTAAGCTTCACACATTATGCAGGTTCAGAGGCAGGTCGAGAATTTGTGTTTGGTTATATCACAAAATCAAGGAAACTGCAGCACTGTTTGCCTTTAATATGTATTCATTTCAATTGTTTTGACGTGACAGGATTTTTACAGCGAATGCATTTGTCCTTCCTTGCAACCATAAATAAACTCCCTGAAAGAAAGTTAATATTTAGTATAATTTTTACCAGATACTGGGAAACTTTGTTTTTACTTTAGTTTACAATGTTTTTTTTCTCTCCAGTTTTTGTGTATCCAACTAGAAAAAGCAATACAGAATAAGAAACTAATACAATGCATTCAGGATTTGCAGCATCTCCTCATCACACAAGTAAGACATTTATTTTTGTAAAAATAGAAAATGTTACATCAGAGGAAATTAAAGCTGCGAGGGATTCCTTTGACCCGCCTTCACTGGCTGAGCAGCTGTTCTTACAATTCCTCTCTGCCCTAGAGCTGCATGGAAACGAAACATTTTTTTTTTTTGAAAATGGTGGCTTTTCCGTTTTTTTAATCTTCATAGAAACAACTTCATTTTTTGGTTGTCTGGTAATGACGAAAAGCGTCTGTGGGTTTTAAGAGAATAAGCAAAAGTAAATGTTTTGTTGACCACACCCACATTACTACTACTTTCCTATGGAATGTCATATCATTTCTATCAGCTTGAGAACATTATTCATGAATTACATTTTCACAATATTATAGTGAAAAGTGTGTGAGTAACAGGGGAACGCTACTTTCACGAGCTCGCCACTGATTTACTTTTTAAAATCTACAAACTTTAAGAGGATAGGTGATACTGGGAATTTGGGCATTGAGTATATTATATTGGGTATTTGGGTATACCAAGTAATTACAGGGCTAGTATCGGACATGCATCAAATACAACCAATAGAATATGTATATTAATAGTGACATAGTACAATAATTAAGGCTGTGTTTCGATAATAATTTCCAAATTTCCAGAATTGATTTGATTCTTCAGAGCCTGGATTGATTTGATTCCGATTTTTTTATTATTATTATTTTGATACACTCAATTTAATTTAATTGATTTTTGAGTTTAGACATTTAGACAGATTTGTTCAAAAGGAGAAACTCTAACAATAATGTTCAGATTATTAACATTGTAAACATTGGTTTGCTTCTCCAAGGGGACGTTTCAGTTTGGCCACTAGGTGGAGCTCACGCTTTACTCATGCACTTTTTTCAAGAAAAATAAGCAAAGAATTAGAAAAAAAATGGTGCTTTGAACCAAAAATGGTTACTTGAAAAAGATTCCCTTAAAAGACTTTGGCAAATTCATTCCTGTGAGTATATAAAGATGTTTAGCAATGTATGTTTAGGTCAACCAAGCGTTAGCATTAGCCAACCAACAAGGAATTCTATTAAACGTTAGCATCAAGCCAGTGGACTTTAGCTTTAATGTGCTAGATCGACCTCTATTTTTATGCATTGATCATTGATCCATTAAGGTTAGATTGATTCAAATCGATTAATGAATTTTATCAACCCAGCCCTAACAATAATAGAAATAAGAAAACAGTAACTAGTACAAAAGCAACAGTTTAACAAAACTTTAAGTATAGCATCACCACAAACATATATGTTAAAAAAAATAAAGACAATAATACAATAATAAAGTCTAAAGTGAAAAAAGAACTAAAATGAGCAACATTTAAATAAATATAAAAATATTAACAACACAATAAAAATCCCTCTAGTGCATAACAACATTACATGAACTCTAAAGTCAAGCTATTTACTGAATGTATTGAAGAAAGTCTGCGACAAAAGTATTGATCTCCTCATGCAGTAGTGTCAATACTTAAACCTTGGTTTTGATACTATCAATACTCAGATCAAAATGAAAACCTCCAATTAAAACCAGCATTTTCCCCCAGTAGCTTCCAAATGTTGATGGAGGAGTTAGGTTAGGAGGTGGTAGATTGAAATCCATCTGAGAAATTTAAATTTTTAGCTGACACGAAAGGTTATTCTTTTTGAAAATTCAAGATGGCAACCTCTTCCTGAGGTTAAAGGTGAACAAAACTGTGGTTGTGATTGTAGACTTAACCTGGTGGTATGTGTGTGAAATTTTGTGAAGATCCATGGACCAATTTTTTTTTCTCATTCTGTGGAAAAATGTAAAAATTTTCCAATTTCACACTTTTGCCAGAAAATGGCTCTTAAGCCATAGATCATGTGGCCATCCCATAATTTATAAACTTCATTAAGACATTCTCCCTCAAAGGCACAGTGAGAAAAAAAGAATTGATTCTTACAGTCCAGGACTGCTGCAGGACAAAATAAACGTACTGGACAGAAACATGTTTTTATAGCTCAAGATGCAGCCAAATTTAATTTGCATGTGTTAGCTGGCCAGAAAAAAAAAAAAAAAGACAAAGCCACCATCTGTTGTTGTAAGCACTTATCCGCTTTCCTTCTTTGACATCATGTAGTGGTATTAAGGGGTTCATCATTTGGCTGTCAAGTGGGGATTCATTACATCAAAACCTTTGTGAGCTGCACATCTGGTTTATTTTATGACATTTCATTTTTTTTTTTAAAATCTGTTTTAAAAAATAAAGAGTTGGGAAAAACAACAAAGAAACCATTCATGTACACTTTATCTACATATTAGAACCCATGTATTAAATATTGAAACCATGAGGTGACAGTATCAGGTATGAACATTAAGGAAGAGGCATGACTGCTGTGGAAAAGTGGATTCAAAATATATCCATTATGTTTTTAGAAACAAATGTCATAAATCTTAAAACAAAAGTTATTGTGAGTAATACTATGATTTGTTCTTGAAATTAAAGAAAAAAAAATTCTCAGAAATGTCTTAACTATCAAGGATGTCATATAAGCGAGTAAAGCTGTGATCAGCTATAAACAGCTGCTGTGTCATTGTAAAGCAGAAACCCCATTCTGTCATGGAAGTGAAAAGGCTGAACTTTTAAATAAAAATGCAAATTTGTTATAGGGAAATAAAGGCTTTTTTTATTTGATTGATTGATTTCAAGCATTAAAGGCCTCGTGCAGTGGCAATTTTTTTTTTTAATTTAGAAAGTCAATTGAACTTGGAAAACGAATCTGATAAAAATATTCACTTAAAATGATCCAGCGCGATTTTATTGATCATTTTATGGTCGTGCACAGCTTTAAATTTGGGCGATAGGTGGTGATGGGCGGGGGCTGCGCGTGACGTCACTTTCGGGATCCCAGAGTGTAAACAACAATGGCGGACGGTTTGAGAAGGGACGTAGACCACGATTTAGCGGATATATCTTTGGATGAAGGTGATGAGCCTTCATCAAACACGGGAATTTTAACGACACAGGGTTCGGAGGGTGTACAGCCCTACCAGTTTGAACCGGAGGTTTCCTCATCTGAGGATACAGGAGCTTCGGATGACGATTGTGAAAGCTCATACAGCGATGGCGGGGAGAAGATGATCAAACTTGACTATTTAGAGGAAGTAAAAGTCGTAACAAGGTTTCCGTAGGTGAACCTGCGGAAGGATCATTACCGGAAAAGGAAAGGCGCCGCGCGCCTCTGCCGCGGAGCGTCCTTTGTTGTCCTCCTCGCCTCGGCGGGCAGCGGACCCGGACGAGGGTCTGCTGCTGCTGCAGCGACGGGTGGGCTCGCTCCCCCGCCGCCCTCTCGGCCTCCCTCGCCTGCGTGCAACCAACCCCCGCGCGGGTCCTCTTTCCAGACGGCCGGCGGGGTTCTCCTGCGTCCCATGCGGAACCAATTGAATATATATATATTTTAGTATATATACTAAACACCCCTGCCGGGTGAACCCACGGCGCCCCCCATGCCCGGCCCGGGGCCTCGGAACCACAAACCCCCCTCAGCGCGGCGCGGCGGCCTCACCCTGGCCATCCGGCGCGCGCCCGCCCGGTGCCCGTACACCCTCCGCGTTCCTCCTCCGGAGGGCCGGGGAGGGCTCAAAGCCTCCCCCTGACCGGGGAGCGCCTCTCTCCTTTATTGAAACGGGAAATTCATGAAGGGAGACCCCCTTGTTCGGCACATTACTGCACCCAAATACCACACTCCTATTCACCATTATCCCGTTCGAATCCCCAAATCCACGGCAGTCCAAATTCTATTATGTTAAGTAATTCCATGCCCAGAAAGTCATCACAACACTAGCGGATCTAGCTGGATGTTCCTGTACTGACGTCACACGACCTATGACCTACTTATCGGTGGCTGCCCAAAATCTGAGCGACGCGCTATCTTTGAACGCTTGAAGAGAGTACACGGGCCCGCGGGTGACAAAATAATTATACGGGGGTTCATTTGTGACATA
Source organism: Oryzias melastigma (assembly GCF_002922805.2). NCBI lineage: Eukaryota > Metazoa > Chordata > Actinopteri > Beloniformes > Adrianichthyidae > Oryzias > Oryzias melastigma. Next base: position 19,244,184 of record NC_050533.1, read on the forward strand.
AATACTAATATTTTATTGCAGTTTAAGAAAAATCACGATTTTCACCGCACGAGGCCTTTAAAAAAATGTAATACTGTGACACAGATATTGGTAAAAGCTGATTTATTATGGTGATGATATTTTTCTTATTTTCATCGAGACAATAATAAAAAAAATCCTCTAGTTTGATTCTTGTTTTAATTTTTCCCGTCTCAAACTAAAGTGTGACAGAAAGTCTTCAACAGAAACAAAGAAGTAGAGGCGGAAAGAAGCCGCCAATCAGACACAGCTCCCGCTCCAGGAGTGAAGACTCTCTGAATGATCTCATAAACCCAGACGTAGAAGCACGATTACTGATGCTTTTGTAAAGCTTTTTAAAAAAAATTAAAAAGGATCTCTAAACATTTTGTGTTCCATGCATTGTAATGAGATATACACAGACAACATTTGGTAGTAGCTCCTCCATAGGCGTCTGAGGCATTAAGTACATTTTTTGGGTGGCGAGCAGTGAATTTGAGGCGTATAAAGAGAGGTCTTGTGAGAATGCAGCATCAGACTGGTTTCATGAACATGATAATGTGTTTACTGTACTCAAATGGCCTTAACAGTCACCAGATCTCAACCCAATAGAGCTCCTTTGGATAGAACAGGAGATTGCCAACAAATCTGCTGTGAAGCTATCAGGTCATTATGGACTAAACTCTCTGAGGAATGCTGAAGATGTTGAATCTATGCCACCAGGGATTAAGGCAGTTCTGAAGGCAAAAAGAGGGTCAAACAGGGTACTAGCAGGTATACCTATTAAAGTGGTCCTCGAGTGTAAATGTAGACAAAACTAATATCCCCGGGCTGTTCAATTACAACTGTAGTTCAGTTAGATTTTAAAGCACACCGTTTTTGTTTTCCCTAACTCTCTCATTTGCTGGGAATGAGGGTAATAAATACATTTTAAAAAACGTGTACTTGGGAAATTGTCTTTTTTTGGAGAGTGTCTTGCATGTACATGCAGCTCAAAAATCACTGGAATGTTTAAAACTTGTTATGGAAATAATATATATTATTTTTCCGATGCAGATCAATGTTAGAACATTGTTTCGGTTCAGTCAGAGCTGCTGAGCCGTGCACGCTAATGATAAAGGAATGCAAATTACGGCAGGCAGAACTCTACTCGTGTAACACTGAACTCCTGCGTTGTTTCAGGAAATAAAGAGCATTGTGACACAACAAACACCCTTGGAGACCATCTCCATTTATTGCAGATTTCTCCCATGGGACAATTGGAACAACAAGGCATAACCAAGCAATTTGTTGAAAAAAACAAAAACACACATACTAGAATACACAGCGTTAGCTACATATTATGGCTCCTATTTGAAGACAACAAATGGCAGATAGACATTAAACTTTATATCCCATAAAACATATATTTTGATCAAATCTTATTTTAGCGGCGTGTATATCTTTTTTTACAGGAGAACTCCAATGGGAACATTGAGATAAATCAACTACTTTTATAATAAATTACATTCATCTCTCCAACAGGACAATAAACCAGGAAAGGAAAGTAGGGCCAAGCATAACGAGAGGATAGAAATCCTACGAACCCATCCTTGAAGACAGAGGTGAAACAAATATTATTTTGTGTCGTTAAACCAAAACTGTCAATCATATTTTTAGGTGAAGCATAAATATATATATATATCAAACATTAATATAAGGGTGGGGGTCATCTGGACCCCATAAGAGAGCACGAAGGTTGAATGAATCCTCCCTCCCTCTCGTGTCTCAAATGGAAAGTACCCGCCAAAACCCAAAATCTCATAGACTTCTATAGAGAAAGCTGTAATTCGCTCGTTATACTTGTAAAAATAACCATTGTTGTTCTGATACCTGTTTTTTAACATGTTCTTGATAATCCTAATTTGTTTTCATTATATTTTTCTCTCGGTGCAAAGTTAACAAGGAAGTTATTCAAGATTTAAACTGGCCAATCAGCCAATGGGAGAGCTGGAGAGATCAGCTGTGCGGGCGGATTTCACTGCTTACACAGCGATGTGTCCGCCTGCATGATCTCAAACACACCTAAACACATGTGTTGTCTTTAAACATGTCCAGTGCACATAAAAGTGTAATGGGGTGCGTTTGATTTTTTATTCGGGAACATTTAATTAATTCATAGTCACATGAGCGTTAACGTGTATACTACATGGAGGTGCAACAGGACAAAAACAACATTAAATGATTCATAAACTTCTCATTTGTTTTATAAATAGTCAGTTTAAATTTAATATAAATTTAGTTCAAGGTAGAAAAACATAAATGGTGACATTGTGGAATAAAGCAGCAAATTATTTAAAGGAAAAACATAAATAAAAAAGAAGATGCAGATTAAAAATGAATTAGTTAAGAAGAAAATCCAAAGTGAAGGGAGATCTAAGCTGCATGGAAAATACCACTGATGCACAGTACTGCCATAACAAAAAATGTATTAGTACTGGTAGTTACCGGTACCAAATCAGAAGAGTGAGTCCAGCAGAAAAAAATCTGAGATAAAATGCTTTATTTTGAAGGGCTCCCCCTCCACACTTACAAGGACAAAGTGGAGAAAGTAGCATCCAGTATACGGCTATTTTCTATATTTGCATTCCACAAAATACTGCAAATATTGTCAGTTTTCAGCACTATACAAATAAATACAAATATATCCCCCAAGGACAACAAATGTCTTATCACAGAGCCGTGGGGTGAATTCCTAATGAGTATCATAGCTGGTGAAAGGAAAAGCCGATTAAAATAATGATATAATAATTTACAACTTAATTCCAAATTAATAGAGCTTGCACACCGAGAGCAGATATGATTGTGAGGAGTCCAAAGGGGACAGGATAGTGAGGAGGTTAGAACAGGATAATCAGCCCCTATTATTCCCCACCATGTTCACAAGCAGCAAGCTCAGCAATTTAGGACCCCGAGAATAATTAATCAAGCAAAATAACTATTAAAATGGTTCTTCAGAGCATACACTGTTGAACTTGCTACATTTTTTCATATACTTTTCCTCGTTCCGGGTTTGGTTTTCTTAAATTGTGGATTTTTTTCCCCATCTGTCCCACACTGAGAAATGCGTGTATTACTAAGATTATAACCTCAGGTTACTTATTTTGACAGCAACTGAGATTCAACTGTTTATCATATGAGTGTTTTTACAATCTGTCATCAGTTTCTCTGTAAATTTAAACTCAGAAAATGGAAAAAATACCTTGCATTGATTCTTTCCATGCCTTTGCTTTTCCTAAATGCAATTTTTATTTCATAATTTAAATATTTAAAAATAAGGCTAATATTGAATAGTTAATTTTTACAAATATGTTTATTATTCTACTACACCATATATATATATATATATATATGTAATATGTGACAATTATCTATAGTAATTATTTAGAATTGAAAATGTACGGTAGGAAGATGGAGTGATATTAAATATAGTTATTCCCCATTTGCAGTTTTTTTGTGTTTGGTTGGATGAACTGACTTAATTTCTTCACCTTTTGACACTCGTTTTTAATACAAATGAACAGATCATGCATTTTTTTTTGCATTTCATTCCATATTGAAACCGCCAGGTTTTTCTTCAAATGTTGCTTTTTTCCTTGATGTTGCGGCCCCACTATGAATCTACTGTAGTGCTTGCCTATCACTTGCTCTGTGCACGTCTCCCTGCTCACTGTTCTACAGTGCCATGCCCTTATAAAGGAATCAGCATGGCGTGCTCCTTACTTGAAACAAGCACGTGCTTTGAGGTAAGAACACTCCAGATTAATAAATTGTCAGGATGTGACGGTTGTGAATAAATCAAATCTACTTCAGGGCTCTTGTGGCTCCTTTGGAACAAAGGCAACTGAGTCACAATCACAAGTTGTTTCTTTTTTATTTCACACTTTCTTGTAGATGTGCACAAGCTCAAACTGAACAGTTTCACAATTTCATGTATACTGTTTAAATTATTTTTAATAAGTTTATACAGACAGTCAGACAGAAAGATAAAACTTTCTCCGGAAAATTTAAAGGATTTTTATGGCAGCGGAATCACCAGTGAAATCCTGTAATTTTTCCAACAATTCACTGTAAAATAGCTACAATAAAGTACTGTACGTTCTTTTACACCTCCTGGCAGTATTCTACAAGTAAAATACATAACTATATAACTGCAGTCAACTGTTGCAAGTCTCTCAGGGTAGTAGTCAATGCAGCTGGCGACGAGGCTGAGTGGTAAGTTAGGGATGGAGATGGTTGATGTTTCGGAGGTGGAAGAATGAGGACTGGGTGATGTTGCTGATGTTGGTCTGAAAGGACAAGTTACTGTCGAGGACGACACCCAGACTCTTCACCTGTGGTGAGGAGTTGAATTTGGAGAGGAGATTTTATTGCTGTTGAGTTGGAGGTGGTTTGAGGAAAAGCAGGATTTAAGTTCAGACAGACATGCTGTGGGGGGGAGTTGACAGTTAGAGTTGGGTATCTTCAGCGTTGCAGTGGAACTGTATTTTAAATTTTCGGAAATATTGCCAAGGAGTAGAGGGTAGAATGAAAAGAAGGAGGGCGAGGACAGATCCGTGGGGCATTCCAGAGGTGATGGGTAGGGCTGGTACTTGAAGGAGTGAAGCTGAACAAACAGATAGGATGTAAACCAGTTGAGGGGAGTGTGAGAGATGACAGTGGAGGAGAGTCTTTCCAGGGGGATGGAGTGGGAGATCATGTCAAAGGCCACGCTGAGGTCGAGGATGGATAGGAGTCCGGAGTCGGCGGCAAAAAGCAGATCATTAGTGATTTTAATTAAGATACAGCAGGAGTTTTGAAGGCAGATGGCACTAATCCAGTGGAGAGGGAGCCGTGTATGATGGCACAGATGAGATGAAGTAGAGTTGGGATTTGACAAGGGGTGTTGGGAGAGGGTCGAGTGAACATGTAGTGGGCTTTGATTTCAGGATAAGGTTTGAGATGGCAGAAGCACTGGGTAGTAGGAAAATGCCCATTGGCTGTGGGTGATGGATGAGTTCAGTGTGGGGAGGGGGGTGAGCATTGGGACTGATCAGCTGGTGAATTTTAACAACTTTCTAAAATGAAGCCAGGGCCTCACAAGTGGTTGTGAACAGAAGGTGGTGAGGGGCAAGGGGTTATGTGGTAAAAAAATGTTGTTAAACAGGTAGAATAAGATTCTGGAGTTGTCTTTATTTGAATTAATGAGATGAGATGAATATGCTGATTTTGACTGACTGATGGTGTCTTTGGCAGCCTGACTGGTGCTCCGGAGGCGGTGGCGGGTCGTGGACCAGAATGATGTGATGCTCTTGGAGTGATTGAGCTGGAAATTTCGACAGGTTCCTGGTACCTCCGGCGAGGGAGAAAAATGATGTCCGGGTAGAGGAGCAGAGCTGGTGGGGGCGGGTCAGGCAGCCGAGGACGAAGGTGATGGAGCTCGGAAGGTGAGTAACGGAGGGGACTCGCCACTGAATAATGGCAGGGCAGCAATAGTGTCCAAAGTCACTATACACCAGGTGAAAAACTTGGTGTTTAGCATAGTGGAAAATTTTTGCGACAGCCAGGTGCACTAGCATTCACTCAACTGTCAGCCGAACAAATTCCACTACCTATATATATATATATATATATATATATATATATATATATATATGCATACTTATATACATACACACACACATATTTTATATATATATATATATATATATATATATATATATAAATTCCCTGTCATCTATAACCTTCCAGTCAATGTAGGGCTAATGGCTGTTAGGTTTGAGGAGAAACTGTGCTGTTCAGGTGTTAAAAACTTTTCATTTTAGTTGATGGACATTGACGTTTCTTGTGTTTATGCTTCAAAATAGAGCAAACTTTCTACATTTTATCCCAAACTCTGGTTTTTGTAGAGATAGTGTAGCTGTTACATGAGTTCCCTCTTATCACCTATCTGAAAATAGGTGATACAGAATGATACACATAGGATGGTCAATAGGACTTTGCCCCATGCATCTTATTTTTTATTTTTTATTTTTTTGACAAAGTTAAGCTTGACGTTCTGTTGGGTTTGTCTATGGGTTTACCCATAGTTGTTGGTGGATATGAAATAAATAGTATATTTAAAACCTGATTTTATGCTGTGCTTAGGTATAAAAACTGGTCTTTTTCTAACATTGTACCAATGGGATATTACTCCTTTCTGCAGTCTGCCCTCAGCAGTGGAATAGAATATTTGGTTTTGCTCAAGATAAAGTGAGTCAACAGAGATTAATAATTTGTTTAATCTCATCTAGAATCTTAAAAAACAACACAAACATTTGTACCTGAGTCTACAAGGTTGTTTATTGCCTTTAAGAAAAAATGTTAAAATGAAATTGTTATAGTAGGTAATAGTCTCCTTTCATAGGTCAAAGTCTTGGGGTTTTTAGGTTTGTGTTCATAATTTCATTTGGTTTGTTTTGCGGAGTTTAACTCTAAGAATCCCATCCTCTTTCCTTCGAGTCTCTTGGAGCGGTCATAGGTACCTGGACTTGATTTGTAGTTTTTTTCCATTAAGCATAAATCTACTCTTAGGTCACTTTGAAGTCCCATTCAGGCAAAACTCGTTTTCACAAAATGTTCAGTCTTACCAGAATTAGACTTTATAGAACAGCATACCTATTTCAACTAGACACTGGTTTAGTTTTTTAGAGTTATAATCTACATTTTTTTTCCTGTAGTAAACCTTAGGACCTGCTTTTAGTCTTGCTCCTAGATATTAGTTTCCTCCTGCTGCTCGCTGTAGCTTGGGATTGAACCAAGTTCTGAGTATTTTAACTTTTACTTCACCTATTCATATTCTAAGAGAAAGTATTTAGCTATTCACTCCTTTTTCATTGCCTTTATTCCATGTCAAGATAGTGAGAAAGTCTGAATTATCGTATTTAAGCGGTCTATTGTAGATTCATAACGAAGCTTAAATCAAAGCTTTTGGCTCTGAGATGATTCCTAATAAGCCATGTATGTTTATATTCCCCACAGTGTTTACAGTCAATAGAGGTTTTCTAAAATCACTCTAATGAGATTTTCTGTCATCGGATACTCCCCCGTCTGATTGAAGACGGGCATAATTGTCAGTGCCACAAGAGAGGAAGGATGCTGAGAATACAAATCGTTGCTGGCGGGTGAGGAGGTATCGAGAAATGAATGCTACAATTAAAAAGGAAAATTACCATCTAAAGCAGAACTGATTGATGTCGTGCTGAACGGAAGGTTTTACTTGAGTAATCGAATCACACCAACAGTTTGAATTTAGAGTCACTAAAACTGTGTGGCAAGAGCAGAGGGTGTAAAATTCCTTAACAATAAACTCAACCCCCACATAACCCACATTAAACTTTTACTAATCTAGAGCTATTACTCAGTGTGGATTGTAGCAAAGTACGCTGTTTTTTTAGGTAAAAGCAGGCTTTTTTGTCTGTTTTTTTTTTTTTTTTTTTGGTAACACCTTGGGAGAAACTAAGGCCCAATCCGAATTCTTCCCTTCTCCTCAATTTGAAGTCCTGTCCGGGATTATTATTATTTCAGTTTCACCCTCCAAACGAAGGGGTCCAAAGTCCACCGTCGTGAAGGTAAACCACATTGTGGTGAGAAGTGCTTTTGTTAACGTAGGATAAGCATAGACGTTTACATTTAAATGTAAGTAATGACTTTTTTTTTAGTTATAAAACCGCTGTTGTTATGTATATTCAAGCACTGGAAGCTCCGTGCTAATGCTAGTGTACCGGCAATTATTGATGACGTCATCAAATGAAGGTAACGTCCGAAATATTATTCATTCATTCATTCATTTTCTTGACCGCTTTGTTCCTTTCGGGGTCGCGGGGGCGCCGGAGCCTAACCCGGCCACTAATGGGCGAAGGCGGGGTACACCCTGGACAGGTCGCCGGTGTGTCGCAGGGCCTCATTCACACACCCATTCACTCTCACATTCACACCTGGGGGCAATTTAGAGTCACCAATTAACCTTTGAGGCATGTTTTTGGACGGTGGGAGGAAGCCGGAGTCCCTCGCAAAATTTCATCGCTGCTGGTCGTCTGTCAAAATATAGAAATTCGCCACCTCCAAATCACACTTGTAAATGCAACTTCCGCTCTTTTTGGGGTCCAGATGACTCCAACCATATACTGATATGTGATTCCTCCCATGACAAAGGTGGACAGGATTTTATATCTGCATGTGGGCTGCACGGTGGCGCAGTGGTTAGCGCTCTTGCCTCACAGCAAGAAGACCCCGGTTCAAATCCCGGCTGGGACCTTTCTGTGTGGAGTTTGCATGTTCTCCCCGTGCATGCGTGGGTTTTCACCAGGGACTCCGGCTTCCTCCCACCGTCCAAAAACATGCTTCATAGGTTGATTGGTGACTCTAAATTGCCCCTATAGGTGTGAATGTGAGAATGTATGTGTGTGCATGTGACAGACTGGCGACCTGTCCAGGGTGTACCCCGCCTTCGCCCATCAGCAGCCGGGTTAGGCTCCAGCAACCCCGCGACCCCGAAAGGGACAAAGCGGACAAGAAGATGTATGAATGGGATCTGCATGTTTAGAATAAAACACTGAGAAATCTTGTACTTGTATGTATTTTCTTTCAAATAAAGACTGAGTTAGAGGTAAAATACAACTTTAGAGAAAGGATATTCTAGTATTCACATTTCTGTCTTACTTTTTCTTATTTTGTATATTTCACATCAACAGTCTTTGTTTTGGTAAATACTTAGATTCTACTAGTGTGAAAACAAGCCCATTCATGTAGAATCTTTTCCACTTAAGGAACAACACAGCATCTAGAAACACAGCAGCAGTTTTTTAAAGGAGTTTATCTTTAAATTCCTGTGTAAACAGATGATTTTGTGTTCCAGGACATGCTCTGTACCTGTGAAATTGAAACCTTCTTTGACAAATGTCATTGTTCTTCTTAATGAAGAAATGGAGCAGTACAGTTAGCATTACTGAACGCATCATTACCCTCATGCCCCCTCCACACCCCCTCTTGGGTAGGATGCAGCCAATAGCTTTATGGATGAAGGTGAATCAAGTAGAACAAGCTCCCCCCAGGCCACTGAGATGTAGCTATAAACTTGTGCTGCAACACAAGTCATATCCATGCAAGGCCTGCCAGGGCTCAACACCTGCCTGCATACTATATGAGTGGAGCAGAGGCTCCCTGAGGCTCTAACCTTTCTGGAGAGTGCACATACTTGTGTGTGTGTGTGCTTGTCAGAAGATCATGTGTCAAGACAGTTGTTAATATTGATAAAGAGAGAATGATAAAATTGCTGTTTTTGGAGAGTAATAACATTTTTTGTTGCACATATCGCCTTTTCAATTATATATTTTTTACCCTTAAATGAAAATTTAGAGCAACACAGCTCAGTTTATTTGGGGACACACACTTTTTTATTTCATAAACCTTTTATGACCATTAAAAGTAGGGCATTGAAACACTTATAGGTGGTATATGTGACTGTTTAGGATAAAGGATCAATACTCCTACGTCAATCAGTTAAAAAAAAAAGCTCCATATCATCAATATATTTGCTATAATAAGATGCAGTGTGTGCATGCATAAATTGTTTTGTATCTGTGCTTCATTGTCTTCAGAATTGCTGTTTATTTATAGTAGCATATATAGGTACTGGATACTTCAAGTCAATCTTTGAGTTTTCTTCTCCGTCTGTTTTTATATTTCTTATTTAAAGTATGTTTCAGAGTGTTTCTTTTTTTGTTTTTAGATTTTTTATACAGTTATTGACATTTAATATCAGTTATTATTCATCTATAAGCTCATCCTTTATTTGTTTGAATGCAATCTAGAATAAACTATTGGAGAGAAAAAAAAATGAATCTAGGAGTAAAAGCCAGATGAGTGATGCAAGAAAAAAAAAATCAACTGAACAAAAGAAGCTACAAAAGATGGCAAAACCTCAAACATTAATATTTCTACCTTGTTTTGAAAGAAATATCAGCTTGACGTGGACTAAATGACAGTTGAAGCCCTGGAGACACAACGCTCTGTTAGAGAGACCACATCCGTGTCACAGTCAGGTGAGCAGCCAAGAACCCACAGGGAAGTAGCAGAAATGATGACATCAAGAAAGTCTCAATATTTATCACTAAAACAACATTTAGTGGGAAAAGCACAAAGCAAAAAAATACAAATAAAAAAAGTAAAGTCTGTAGCGACTGGATTAAACATAAATATATACATAAATACGTTGTGGTATACCACAAGGCTCAGTACTGGGACCAACATTTTTTAATTTTTTTCATAAATGTTCCTTGTGATGTTTCAAAAATATAGCAATTTGCTCTTTTTACTGATGGCAAAATGTTTTTGTTCCGAAAAAATCTTGGAAACATTAGTTTCTACTAACAAGAAAGAAATTATTTTACTTCAGAAATGGTTCAATAGACACAAACTCTC
>NC_050533.1:19256593-19270201 GCF_002922805.2 Oryzias melastigma
CACAGCAACGAGCTCACGAGTGATCACTACGAGTGGAATGGATGTTGAGCAAGCACTAAAAAGTCACTCCAAAATGATTAAAGAGTGTATGGAGGCAAAGACAGAAACAATATTAGAAGGAAAAGAGGGACAACAGCTTCAAGAAAAGCTCCGACAGATTCCCCTGTCGTCAACAAGAATCTTTCCAGAGATGTGCAGGGCTATGGAGCTACACTACTGCCAATATTATTTGAAACCCAAATAAGACAAATTAAAAAAATAGATTTATGTTTGGCTAAAAAAAAACAAAAACAAATCTTTCCATTCTAAAATTAACCTATCTTCAGCTTAAAAAGTTCATTTTTTAAGGTTTCCAAACTAAAAATTTCAATTCCATTTTTTTTTTATTCGACTCTATTTATTTATGTTCGTTTTCTAATATGAAAATTTCAGCTCCAAAACTTTTTGCCCCTTTGTGGAGGGGCTAACACGAAGGACCAAACCAAATGGATGAGTGTGGTAACTTCAGTCCTGGTGCATTCACTGACTCTGCTAGAACAGAGTTTTGGACACGGTTTGTACAGGATAAAACTCTGATCTTTACATCCGTCTTGGGACAACTTTAGAACATGATAGTACAGACAATACAGACATTTTCTGATCGTAATTATCACAGCTCTAGGAGTCAGTGAAGACACTGGGACTGAAGTTATTCCTCTCATTGAGTTTTGATTGGCCCTTTGTGTTAGCCACAACAAGGCCAAAAGTTTTGAAACTAAATTTTTTATTTTAAAAAATGAAAAAGAGTTTAAACTGGATAAAAATGAAACTGATTAAGTTTGGGAGCTGAAATTCTGAGTTTAAGCCTAAAAAAGAGAAAATTTGAAGTTGAAAATAATTAAGATATTTTAGAACAGTAAAAAAATTCGGACATTTTAAATTCTTTTTGGCCAAACACCAATATTCTTTCAATTTGTCTTATTTGGGTTTCAAATAATATTGGCCCCAATTTAGCTCCATATAGTTCCAGCTCAACAACACCATTTAAAGTGCCATCTACGTCTCTTTAAGTCTGTTTTATAGTTTACCTTTATGTTTATAATGATTTTTGCACTTATGAAAGTTATTACTTTGTTTAATATGTAGCATTATTTGCAACCTACTTTTAAGGTTGCAAAACAGAAAATTAACATTTGAGGGATTAATTATGAATGATTTTTGAGGTACATTCATGTTACCTGTTGCACTTTAAGTGACAGACAGCAGAATGTTAAAGTTTGTGAAAGAGCACACGTATTGCACTATAAGGAAGCAAGTTTATGTGCAATCTTCTTTTTTTCTCTATAATGCATGTACATGTATGTATTTTTGTACAAAAAGGAATAAGAGAAATACTTGTTGAGAGTTCTTTGCAAATTTAACTACACGTTGTAAATAAATAAAAGAACAGAAAAGTGAAATATTGACTGAATGTTTTTGCATGTTCGGACCCCGGTCTACCAAGCTGACAGAGTTACTGGACCTCTCGCCAAATTAGTTGGAGACCCCTGATCTATAAGCTCATCCTTTATTTGTTTGAATACAATCTAGAATAAACTATTGGAGAGAAAAAAAAAAATGAATCTAGGAGTAAAAGCCAGACGAGTGATGCAAGAAAAGACAGAAAAAATAATCAACTGAACAAAAGAAGCTACAAAACATGGCAAAACCTTAAACGTTAATATTTCTACCTTGTTTTGAAAGAAATATCAGCTTGACGTGGACTAAATGACAGTTAAAGCCCTGGAGACACAACGCTCTGTTAGAGAGACCACATCCGTGTCACAGTCAGGTGAGCAGCCAAGAACCCACAGGGAAGTAGCAGAAATGATGACATCAAGAAAGTCTCAATATTTATCACTAAAACAACATTTAGTGGGAAAAGCACAAAGAAAAAAAAGAAAAAAGTAAAGTCTGTAGCGACTGGATTACACATAAATATATACATAAATACGTTGTGGTATACCACAAGGCTCAGTACTGGGACCAACATTTTTTTATTTTTTACACAAATTATCTTTGTGATGTGTCAAAAAATATAGCGATTTGTTCTTTTTGCAGACGACACAATGTTTTTGTTCTGAAAAGATCTTGGAAACAGTTTCGACTAACGAGCAAGAAATAATTTTACTTCAGAAATGGTTCAATAGACACAAACTCTCTCTCAAATGAAATAAAACAAACTTGTAATTAGTTTATGTTGTTGTTTAACGTAAACATAAATGAAAAGAACAAATAAAAAATAAATAAAAAAACATCAGCAGAAGACAAGAGGACATTAAGGACCTACATATGTAACACTTTGTTAACATGCTGATATAAAAAGCTGCTTTTCTCCACATTGGATAAAGCCAAATCACTGTGATTGCAAGAACAGTCGATGAGTTACGTTAAGTGACGTTAGAATCTGTCCACAGTTGCTCCAGGAACTGATGTTGCATTCTACCAATCCCAAAATCTCCTTATTGTTTCGTTTTGAATTTATTCCATCCCCTCTCCTCCAATACCACTTTATAAAGGGTCCATTAAATGAGAATTAAAATAGGAGAACTTAACCGAATGATTCAATCTCATTTAAAAATTAAGACTTTGTCATTACTTTACTGGTTTTGTTCCATCAAAGATTTTATGTTTTTCAGGATTATTTGCTTTCATACTCTTCACAACTGAGCAGTTTATGTGCTTTTTTGAATCAAGTTGAGTGCATTAGTCAACCTGATCTTTTGCTCCAGTGTCGACATTCTTTGAACTACCGTAAATGTTCAACTTTTTACACAATTAACATGTCTGCTAATAGCAAAAAAAAAAATAAAAAAAATCAACCTTTCACTGATATGCAACAATTTACACTGGTGAAGTGCTTAAATAATCCAATATCTCAAATGTACATTATAGTTGTCTTGCCAATCCAAAAAGTACACATTAGTAATGGCAGACTTCAACACTTCTCTTTTGCCTTTCTTGAAGAGTTGCCATGGATGCTGGTCACCATGTTGTTGTGTAATCCTCAATTCACCACTTGGCCTTAGCTTTTTTTTTTTTGTTTCACCCAAAACTATTTGTGTTTTTGATGATCTCTAGCTCTTAAGTTTTAAGGAATCACACATCCAGTGCTCAAAAAAGAGAAAGAAAATGACTCAGGTCATGGCTGGGGTTGTATATTAGTGCTCCTCTTTTCTTCTAATTATTTCTTGGATCAAAGAAAGTAAAGTTGTTGCCAAGGTTGTTCAATACATCTGAAGTAAAAAAAAATACATCATAAATTTGTGATTACTGATAAAAAAAAAAAAAGTTTTCAGAGCTCAATTGGCAACTTTGCCAAACTTGATTCACTTTTGATTTCTTATTTCCATTTGAGTCACTTTTTTTTTGTTGGAGATGTACTTTTTGACTCTTTTATATAATTTTACATTCTCTTGACGTCATGATCAAAACATACAGCTATAAAGGAGAGATTTTCTGATGTGGAAAGGGGTTCAAGCTGAAGAAAAACCACATGGAGAGGCATAACAATCAGTGAAAGGACTCCTACGTTTAGCTTCTACAGTCTCACTCATTCTAATACATGAGGTGATCATTTTACCTTCATGCAGACACCAGGCAACACACTCCTATGAAGTAGCTGCAGTCTTTGGCTGCCAGCACTTTGTAATTTTCAATTAACTCCATGCTGGACTTGTAATGAACTCCTGCAGCTTCCATAAAAAGACGGTAAAATGGGTCTGCATCGTTGAGCTACTCATCAAACTAAACCAGGATAGGAAAAGTTGACAATTACTGCTTAACCATCATCTATGTATGGAAAAATGATTGAACTTAAAGGACTGAGAGACCTTTGTTGAAAAGATTCTTGACATGAATTATTGTTGACATTTTGTCTTTGTTTAAAAAGAGCAGATTGTGGCAGTTTTCTTTTATTTTCCACCAGATTTTTTGCAGACATTTTTCATTTTCTTTTTTTCTCTTTATGTTTTACAGACAAGACCAAACACATTGCATCTAATTAGTGTAAGTGTACCTGGAAGAAAAATGTGTCTTCTATCCTCAAAGCAAAACATGTTTAAGTGGTTTATTTTATTCAAAGCGACCTTCACCTGCAGACGATTCTGAAGAAACCATTTTAACGGCTGCTTAGATAAAATAGTCTGTTGTTGCAACTTATGATAAAATAGTTTGTTGCTGCAACTTACCAAATTCCCTCTTCAGTGTTCCCATAGTAAAATACAATAAGAAAGACAAAATTCAAGTAAAAAATTGAATTAAAAAAAATTTATGTGTATATATATATATATATATATATATATATATATTGCATGGTATGCAGTTGAATTACTTTAGATCTAAGTTGAATAGAAATAACATTTTTCTGAGCTTCTGGGTGAAAACTGAAATATACTATAATTTAATGTTATGTCAGTTAGATCAGTGATCTTTTAAAGTCATATCTCCAAACTGAGTTTGAGACCCCTGTTAGGCCTGGTCTCACAGGATTCTGCTTCACAATCTACTGGAATTGCATTAATTGTATAAACGACTGAAGAGTTACAGTTGTCAAAAATATGTAAATACAGAAATAAGACTTCATGTAGAAGCTCTTTCAAAGTGTCGACTTATTTCGTCCTCTGCTGGTGTTTAGTCCAATCTCTACAGACTATTGAGTTTACTGTTTTTCATAAGCAACATGTTACATTAGTTACATGTTGTATCATGGCGTAAAGCTGCTTTTCCTGGAGTCCGCTGGAATTACAGTTGAAGAGTTCCTGAAAGAATGTCAATGTTGGAGCCAAAGGAAGGGTTAAAAAACTATCAGCAGAGGCAACAAATTTATTTGCATCTTATAAGACCTAAATATCAAGAATATTTACAGTTAATATAAGATTAATTTTAAATAAGCATCAGCTGGAGTTTGCCCTCCAAACAGGTTCGGTGTTCATTTCTGTTTTAAATTCCTACATGGATTCTGAATGCTTTGACATTAGTCATTAGGATTTGTTGTGTTTTTATCCATCCATCTGTGCCTTCTCTTACATTCCTCTCGAATCAGGTCATTTCTCTCCAACAAGACCAGCTGCTTCGGGCATTCCTACCAACCGACAGGCCAAAAAACAACTTTAAAACGGGGGCACACGGAAGCATCAGATCACATAGTCGAATCACTTCAAGCGATTCCTCTTGATGCAAAGAAGCAGCGTCTCCTCTGCTGCATGTCAGAGATCCTTACGCTGCCTTCGGGGGACACCCTTCCCCTGGATTGACCCAGTCATGCCACAGATGAAACTCACTGCAAATGCTTGCATCTTTGATTTACTTATTTTAAATGCTCTCCTAATCTCACCACCATGAGCTAAAGTATAAAAAACCTGGTACTGTGTTTTCCGAACTATAAGGGACACTTAAAAGCATTAATTAAAGTAAAACAAAATGACAGTGTACCTTCCAAGTGGAGCACCTTGTATATGGATTAATACTGATATTGAAGTGATTTTGAGAGGTGAGACATCAAAATGTGTGGTCAGGGGGTTTTGTAAATCAACTAAAGGTTGAGAGTTTCAAGTATTGTGAATATGGTAACGTGGCTAACACTTCTAATGTGTTCTGTCTTAAGTTTAAATGTTAGGCCTTTTTTTTGCGCTTCGTTACTGTCTGGTCTGGTAAGGAGTAGTACTGTATGAATCAGTTAATTCTGGTGAGCCTTTCCACTCAGTTTAGTCTCGCTTCCACTGAGTGGTTTGTTTTCACGGCGCATGCGTGGGGTAGACTGCTAACGTGTTATTGCGTCATTGTAGTGCGACAACTAGAAAAGTAATGAAAAGTAATGAAAAGTAACATATTTTTCTTGCTTTACTTTTTGTACATAGTGTATAACAGGAAAATTTAAAATTGTTTGAAAGATTTTCAGGCGGCTAAGAAGAATACTGCCGTAAAGAAGAAAAAACAAACGCTAACTTAGCGCTATATTGGTGCTTGCTAATGTATTCATCGCCTTTTGCCAATCAACGAGTGGCTGCAGTGGCTCCGCCCCAACCGTTCCATTCTATTTTACTATGGACCTACTACAGACGGGGCCCTCAAGAGGTTTGGGTTGGAACTGTTTAATGGGTCCATTTTACAATGGAAAATACCAGACCGCTCAGTTGAAACAAGGCTTTACAGTGAACACAGTTAGTAACGGACTTATCTCCGAATACGTTCACGACACCTTGGGCAATGCGCCTTAAAGTAATCAATTACAATGAAACGCCTATGTAAATGTTCACACATGGCTATGCAAGTTTCTAGACTCTTTTGGGCTCAATGTACAAAAGACGTCCATTGAACAAAGTTAAACCAATTTAGACGATGTCCCCTTTAATTCACAGCAGTGCCAACTTTTTGAAAATTGATCATGAAGGAGAAATTAATTACGGTTTATGTCCGGCCGGCATCATATGACACCAACTCTTTCATATATTGGATTAAAGCTGTCAAATTAAAAGCCTAGAGCAAGATTTGCACCACTTTGACATCTCACACCAAGCCTCTTCCAGCTGTAGATAGTTGACATGCACAGTATCGTGTAGTGACAGTCTAGTATGAACACCATGTGCCAAACGTGTATTCAAGAATGTGCTTTTAGCATGTTCTTAAGCTTGTCATATGCCAGGTGTGAACATAGCAAGACTCGTCTTGCCAAATATCCGTTTTTTGTGCCATAATTAATAAAATAGACCACCAACATATTTGGTAAGTGATTGAGCTTCATCAAAACTGATGATAATCAGCACCAGTTTGATCGATAGTCTAACTTTTATTTCCGAGATATTGAAATAAACGACAGTCTATATATGAAATATATTTCCCAGATTATCTCAAGTGTTGAGTCATTAAATACATTTATTATAACCTGTGTCTGTTTGCTTACATCTGGCTTCTTGTGTGCCTCAGTGAGCAGACGTAGGTGGACATCTTTGTGTATGTGTCTATAACCATCACTCAGCCGAGATAAATCCAGCACCATCCTATTATTTTGCCTTAGGAAACTGTCATGAGCCCCTGTCATTAACCACAGCACTAAAACCAAAGCACAGATCTTCCTCAGAAGTGATGGAACACAGAGAAAACTGAGGTTTTTAAAACATCTTAAAACACATTTCTTGTATTTTTTATAGAAGATGATGATGGACAAATGTAAAGCATTACCACAGAGCTTAAAAATGACAAACTGTCTACACGGGCTTCTGATGACGGTGATGCTGTGACATTTTAGTTTATTACTTTTCTTTCTCTTTGACAGTTTTAGAAATACAGGTTGGTAGATGAAATTGCAAAGTGATGCAGGCTTTTTAGGGTTTATGTTTTATTCATGTCTTTCAGTTTTGTACATTCCCTTTTGTTTTTTGGCAACACCTTTTTCTCAATCTCAATTCTTTGTTTACTATCAATTCATGCCCACAGTAGTGGTGACAGTTGAGTAAACAGGGAAATTCTGTTCCTAAAATGTTTCTGTGTTGTACAGTTACGTCCCACTGTTTTGATGTAGAAAAGTAGAGGGGCTTGTCCGGAATCTATTTTTTTATTTTTTTTTTAAATAGATATTCCTTACTGAAGGATATCATCTTTGAAAAAAAAAAGACAAAAATCAAATGATTCTATCCCACATCTTTTCAATCACACTGCAAGTAAAGCAAATATTGATTGTTTACAATCGAAGGCATCAGCTTGAGTAACTTGTAGTTATTTTTCATGCTATAAAAGTTTATTCTGTAATCAACCTGTTTATGCTGGCTAAGTTTAGCAGCTATTATTGTGCAACAACTTGAAACTGAACTTAGGAAACTAAGACTTTTTCATTGTCTTACTGGTTTTGTTGCTTCAAAGAAGATTTCCAGAAATGATTGTTTTTGTGTTTTGCATGACAGAGCAGTAAACACACTTTTTGTAGTCTAATATATTCACAGTTAACCTGTTTTCTGGAGCTTTAGCTCCATTGTTGATTTTTTTTTAAATATCATGACTCTATAACTGTTTAATTAACGTGAGTCACGTACTCTGAAGCGGAGGAAAGCATTTTATTTTTCACTTTTACAGTGAAAACACAGTCTCCTCGTTTTTGATGAATATCGTTTGACACTAAGGGTCAACAAAATTAAAATGTAGATGCAGATGTGAGTTTACGTTTGTTGTGAACAAAGAAGAACAGGTTCTACAGTAATAAGGTTGACTGTAGTAACACCTGAGCTAAATACTACCGTGTAATATCAGATGGACTGTTGTGGGGCTGGGTATTAATGATTTTTTTTTAGAAATAAATTATTTCACAAGAGCCAGTGATTCTTTCAATTCTCTCAATTTGATTTGATTTTGAGTTTACACATTTATACACATTTGTTTTAGAAATACATGAATTATCTACTATATGTTTTGAATACATTTATATTTATCTGATACAGTTCCCTTACTGTAAAATGTATTTAGTGGAATAATGAGATTTTTTAATAGCATACAGTTTTACATGAATTATTAAAAGGATAAAATCTAACAAAAATGTTCAGATCATTGTAAACATTGTTCTGCCTCTCCTGGAGGGAGTTTTAATTTGGCCACTAGGTGGAGCTTGCGCTATAACGTTACTCTTTATACTAAAAAAAACGGTACTTTAGACCACAAATAGTTATCTTAATAAACATTTCCCTAAGAGTTTGGAAAATTCATGCTGGTGAGTTTATAAAGATGTGTATTTCGTCAGCAATGAATGTTTAGGTCGACGAGTGTTAGCATTAGCCGTCCTACGGGAAATTCAATTAAACGTTAGTATCAAGCTAGCTGACTTTAGCTTTATGTGCCAGATCGATCTATATTTTTATGAATCGATTATTGATCTGTTAAGCT
Organism: Oryzias melastigma; assembly: GCF_002922805.2. Lineage (NCBI taxonomy): Eukaryota > Metazoa > Chordata > Actinopteri > Beloniformes > Adrianichthyidae > Oryzias > Oryzias melastigma. Next base: position 19,265,480 of record NC_050533.1, read on the forward strand.
TAAATCGATTATCAACCCAGCCCTAATTTGCTGTGTTGTTGGTAGAAAAACAGGTCCTACTAGTTAAGATGAGTTTGGAAATGCTGTGCACCAACTTGCATCCCTTTGATTAATAGACACCAGTTAAAAAAGCAGCATACAATGAACAATCAATGGCAGCTAAGAGACAGGACGGACAACACTTTCACTTGTGTCCAGCTGTGACTTCATCATAACCTGCTTAATAAATGAGTCAGACTTGATTTATTGTTTTTGGATTTTCTCTGGATTAGATTGGAGTTAATGCTTGAAGCAAAAATGTCATTTATTATACCAGATTTTCCAGAGTCCAAACTGTTCACAGGCTCTGTGTTAAACAGAACTGCTCCTGTGACTTTCTTCTGTTATTCAAAGAGACCATGTCAGCCTGTTGCCCTTCTTTCCATGTACCTGCAGCAATGTCGCTGCTTTCAAGTTCCAAGAAAAAGCAGTCAGAAATCATGAACAATCTCACAGCACAAGTAAAGATAAACTAAGCTGTATTTTTCGTGGAACGGCTCATCGACCTTTTTTTTTTTTTTCCCTGTTCAAGTTTGTTTTTTCAACCATCACATTCCCCTGCTGATAGAAAACTTCTGTCCTGTTGAGTTTTTTCTAAAAAAAAAAAGAAATTATGTCCAACTTATTATGAAAGTTGCATGATTATTTATATACTATATATATATTTTTTTCTCATAGATGTACCTTTTTCTCTTAAGTTTTTAAATGTTTCCATTGTAGGAATTATTCATAAAAATGTACTACTTTATTTCAATATTATTCTGGCTTTTTCAAAATAAAGGTACAACTGCATTATCCTAAAATGTTGATATTTTTTTTCATAATAGTCGATTTAAAATGATAACTGTATGATGTTCTTCTTGTGAAGTTTGGACTTTTCTCATAAATTTACATAATTTTTCAGAACTTATTTTTTTCTCAAAATTGTATGACTTACTATGATATTTGTAAAATTTAATTCTGATAAAATTTTGACTTTTTTTCTCATAAAATGAAAACTTTATTCTTGTTATTTGTTGATTTTTTTTCTAAATCAAAATGTCTAACTTATGAAATTTTTTTGAGTATCTTATCCTAAAAAATGACTTTTTTGTCGTAGATTTACTGTATTATATATAAAATATCCTCATCAGTTCATAAATGTTTTCATTAAAGGAATTATTCAGAATAATGTCCCACTTTATTCTTATAAAATTCTGACTTTTTCAAAATAAATGTTCAACTTTATTCTCCTAAATTCTTAGTTTTTTTTTCATAATTGTACGACTTCAAGCGAAAATCTTGACTATTGAATTTTTCTCACAAAAAAATACTTATTTTCTCATAAATGTACCTTATTCTTATCTGTTGTTGATTTTTTTTTATTGAATAATTATTCTGATAAAACTAATACATTTTTGACTTCTTTCTCAAAATTTTCCAACTTTGTTTCTGAAATATTTGTTAATTCTTTACTGTTTCATGGTGTCTCTGATACTCCACCGTATTAAAGCTCCTTAAAGCTACTTATTTTAGTATAAAAAGAAAACTAATAAGACTGGAAAGTTTTATTACGTAATATTCTTAGAATCTGTACAAAGTCTGTAGACAAGTGCAGATGCTGATGATTGTTAGCAAACAGTCCTTGAACTAAATAACAATGTAGAAACAGTCACATGCTGTATGACAAAACAGCAGCAGGTTCTCTGCTCTGTGTAAATCCATCCGGTTATTAGTTCCCTCTTTCCCTCCACGTGTCAAAATCGGCTGCTTTTTCTAGTTGGATAACAATGCAAAGCTAAATATATCCTAGTGTGGCTGATATGCTCTCTGTCATCAGCAGCTCCGTTAATGAGTTGTTTCCGTTCCTGTTTCTTTGTTTCCACTCCGGCTCAGCCTTTGAATTAGGATGACACGAGCTCTGCTAACATGCTGGCCTCCCAACAATGTTAAAGCTCCATGTGAAAGGTTTGTGTTGTTTCTCTATTTGGACAGGTCTTTGTTGATAATTGCACCCCTAAGATTGAACATTTTCACCAAACTGACAAAAGAGGGAAAACATGATTTCACAGAGGGAGAAATCGCTGACCCCATCTTCTTCTCTCTGTATGTGAATAATAGGAAAAAAAAGCAAACAGCAGGAAAAAGTTGATTCACGTTTGACTAATGACCTTGTCAACTTTTACTGAGAAGTTTTAAAACTTTCAAACAGCTTTCACTATTCTCCTTACAGCTCTTACCTTTACATTTGCTTTTTTAAAATCTTGCTGCTTCTGATTGTGTGAATGCAAAAGGTTTAACCAACATTTGTAATATTTACAGTTACGATTTACAATACAATTTTATTATCATCTTTTTTTTACAGTTATGTCAAAGAAATATGAGTAAATGTGTTATTTAAAAGGATGTATATTAAAATATTGAGCATACCTGTGTATAAGTTATTAATATATAGTCAGTTATTAATTCTAAATGTTAAATCTAGATAATTGATTAAAATTCTTTATCAGTTCACGTTAAATCTAAATCCAAATGTCAATCAAAATAGTTCTAAATCTAGACCTTAAAAATAATTAAATTGTATTATAATATTAAACATTAAAATATATAAATTCAAATTAAAAATATGATTTTTTTTATTGAGATTCAGCATCAAAATTAAACCTTTAGTTTTACATTCATGTTTACTTTATGTAGAATTTCACTTAATTTGCTTCTAAATAAACGTTTAGCACATTTTGTTGTAGTAAATTTTGAGGTACAGGAGTAAATTTAAGAAAAGTTGGTTAAATCTGACAAAAGAGTCAGCTCATTTTTATTTGCTGAAATTTGAAGCATCCAGCATTCTTTTTTGGGGATGAAAGTTCACACAAGAGGCTCCTTCAAACTCCAGGTAGACACGATTTGCTTTTCAAATCTTTTTTTTTTATTTTTATTTTCAAACTATGAAAAACTAGCACATGCTTAATGTTAGGCCGGGGGTCTGCAACCTGGGGGTTATAACTGTAGACATAAGATCGACACACCGTAGGTTCAGGTGGATTAATACTGGGCTCATTTTTCAGCTATGTGGTTGTTGCCATCATGACCAGGAGTGGCACCATCATCCCTAACTTCTAAAAAAAAAAAAAAAAGATCGTACAGGCATGGCAAGCATTTCACTGTCAGGAGCCAGCAGTAGCTGGGTTTTTTTTTTTTTGTATGTTGCATTCCCTTTTTTGTAATATGTGAGTTTGGTCTGCAGTGAGTCTAAACCATATAAATTTTATCCTTTAAGGTACATTCACATCAATGAAAGTCTATGTAAATGCGCACGTTCTGAATTTCCGTGTCCACGCAGAGCTATGCAAGTTTCTACGAGCATTTTTTGGCTCTACGTCCAAAACGCGCAACCGGTGAACATGCTTTTAAAGTTTAACCAGGTTAAACCAATCAGAGACTCAGATTTGGTAGTGACGTGTGGGTGGCATCCCTTTTAGTTTCCAGAACTGCCAAACATTTAAAAATTGACTATGGTGGAGAAATTGATAATTGTGTTTTTGTTGTTTTTTTTTGCCAGAATTATATGACACAAAGTCTTTCACATGTCAGAACAGAGCCATGGAAGAAAAGGCTTGGAGCAAGATATACAAGATGTAAATGACATACAAGTTAAACGAGATATACAAGAGATACTAGATGGACAAGATATACGAGATAAACAAGATATACGAGATATACAAGAGATACTAGATGTACAAGAGATATGAGATATACGAGATAAATAAGAGATACTAGATGTACAAGAGATATGAGATATACGAGATAAACAAGATATACGAGATCTTCTTCTTTTCCTTTCGGCTTTTCCCTTCAGGGGTCGCCACAGCGAATCAGTTTCCTCCATCTAAGCCTGTCTTCGGCATCCTCCACTCTAACAAGATATACGAGATATACAAGAGATACCAGATATACAAGATATGAGATATACAAGATATCCGAGATATACAAGAGATTTTAGATATACAAGACCTAAAAGATATACAAGATATATAAGATATACGACATATATAAGAGAATTTAGATATACAAGAACTACAAGATAAATGAAATATACAAGATAGACGAGATAAACAAGATATACGAGATATACAAGAGATGCATTTTATACAAGATATATGAGATATACAGATATACGACCAAGCCTCTTCCAACAGTAGGCGGTGGACATGCTCTACTAAACAGTTCCTTAAGTAAAAGGAGAAGAATCATGTTTACCACGTTCTTGAACGTGCATCTAATGCCCGGTGTATGTAAAAATTATTAGATATTTATCGAAAATTGATCGAGCAACTGCAGTGTCATTTGAACACTACAGATATGAAAAAACTATGTTGGTTAAAAGGTATAAAATTAATCAAGACATAAATATTTGATTTCTGGCAAACTGCAATTTCTCTTTCTGTTTTTTTTACTCTCTTTATCTTTTTATGTACATGAAATGCAAACAAAAATACGTCCAATCATAAGCTTGCTTCTTCCAAGTCAATAACTGAATACATTTCTCTGTCAAATACCATGTCTTATTATTTATAGGTTTAAATTCCATATGAATAGGAAATATCTAGATTTTAGCTTTTTTGGTAAAAGAATTGGACTGTATCATATAGCCAAAAAGTTAGTTGAAACCTTTATGTATTGATTTGTGGACCGTGTATCAAGATG
>NC_050533.1:19270295-19296930 GCF_002922805.2 Oryzias melastigma
CCCCCTCTCCTTTACATTATTTGTTTGTCTTTTTTTCTGTTTTTATTACAAGCTATTTTTTTTTACATTTGCTATAGTTCTGCATTGTACTTGTCCTCTCAGACCACAGAATTAAAAATATTTGAATTACAGCTACTGCAATCATTTTTTGCTCAATGTAACGTTTCTTGCTTTTTGTATAATACCTTGAAAAAATATTTATGAACCAAGCCAACTAAGTTGAATAGATTTTGTCTAAGGGAAAAAGCTTAACCATTGAGCCTGAACTCTGCTGTCCCAACTGTCCCTGAGTTCCTGTAACATCCATGAAGGCTCCATTAACTTGACTACAATGTTGTTCGATTGGTTGCTGAGCAGAGGTCAACACTGCTGTGTAAAAAAATGGGGCAATAACCAACATAGTATGACATTTATCACTGTAGGCAGCAGTAACCGCACAGCTCTGTTTTGCTTTTGATGTCGAAGCGCTCTTTGCTCCCTGCATACTAAAGCTCTGTCAATACAGGGACATGCTTGCATCATCACCGAGGGGGCATTGGATATTTGAATTCCACATCTTTTGGGTATACTATATGTCTCCTAACACTATTTATGCCACGTCTTTTTTGTAGTGGTGGTTCCAAATCTATGAATCCCTGCTGTGATGCACTCATGACAGCTGTCAGTCACGAGTCCGGCCCGCAATCTCACACAGATAACCCTCCCTTTGATATGCAAATGCAGTGGAGCGCTTAGCAGTACCTTCTAGGCTACTGGTGAACATGCTATGATGAAATAATACAAAGCCTGCTGCAAAAATACAACCGTTGACAATATTTGGACATAATTACTACATTCAAATATTATAAATGGAGAGAAAAAGTTAACTTTTGTAAGGCCTTCGTGTCTTTGTCTTACAGTATTTTCCGCACTACAGGAAAAAAATGACACTATTATAATGTGGAGTGCTTTAAATATGGATTCATTCTAATTACTGATGTCAAAGGGATTTTGAGAGGTACACGGCATTCTATCAAAATGTCAGTTTAGCAGTCTAAATATATTTTTATAATTGTTGCAAACAAGGTTGGGAATAAAGCTACGTTTACATCGCCCTTTGCAAGAATAGTTCAAACAATCACTTTTAGTGAAAACTCTGTTTTGGCTCATGCTCACTCGTCGTTTCTGTCACTGTTTTTGGGTTCTGTGTTAAACGAAGTCGAACTTTGACCGATCAGGGACTTGTCTTTGGTAGTGATGTATGGATGATGTAACCTTTACTTAACGGAAGTACCAGCCATCAGAAAACTGATCATGGAGGAGAAATTAATAGCTGCGGTTTATGTCCAGCCGAAATTATGCACAACAGGTCTTTTAAAGGGTAACCAATTGGACAGTTGGAGGCTGACTCCGCTCTCAGCACAGATTGGAAAAATGCAAAAAAAAAGGGGGCGGGGCTAGGGGAGGCGGGTTGAGCGGAGGAGGTGTGGTCTGGATCTGTGATTGACAGTGAGGGTTCGGTTCGCTTGAGGTAACAAACAGATCTTTGTATTATTGACTCAATGAAAATAATAATACAAACTAAATCATAAGGTTCAGGAGGCCCAAGCAGGCTGCCTCCCCATCCCACAGTGGCTCTCCGTCTGCTGGTCAGCCCGCCAGCCAAGGATTTCGGGCGCAAATGATGTCGTTTTGTGGCCAGCCAAGGATTTCGGGCGCAAATGATGTAGTTTTGTGGCCGGCTCCAGCAGGGGGAGGGACTACCAGCAATTATTTTTCGACCGCCATATTTGGTCTCTGTGGCCAGATTCTCTGGTCGAGACCTGGTCCTGGATGTAGTAATGGATGTGGAAGTGATACCGGGTCAGTGTTCTGGTCCTCTGATTAGCTTATGCATGGTATAAGCGGCCCTCGGACCAGTACCAATTCATGGCCAGGAGCTTGGGGACCCATGATTTAATGGGAACAGCCAGCATGTCAAAAAAAGACAAATTTGGGACACCCAAAATGTCAAAAAGTGATGTGGAGGGCCCAACAATATGCGTTGGCCTGTCAGGTGTTAAGACCATATATTCAAGAATGTGCGTTTAGCAATGTGAGTGTAGCTTGTTACAAATGAGTTACTGTGAACACAGTTGATAACTGACTGACGGACAAATCTCGGAATCTGTGTCTTATAGTTAGATGTGCTTTTTTTATGTTTGTAAACACACCATTCATTGACAGTCCACCTTTTAATCCAGGGTGCCCTACAGTGCGGAAAATATGGTCTTCTTTAAACAGCTTAGGTTTAATTTCGAAGCCATTACAATTTCATATGATGCATTTTTAATGCTTCATTGTTTCAATATGAATATTACATTCTTCTACCAAGGGATTATAGTTTGATTAGGTTACTGGCTCTATTCCATTTTTTCAAACATAAAGAGAGAATTATAAAAACTAGGATTGTCAGTCTGTCTCTGCAGATCGCTGGAATGTCAGGTCTCTATCTTCCCCCATGACAGCCTCCTATGCTGTATATGATCTAGTAACCTTCAAGGCCTACACCGTAGAGAATGATTGAAGGGGAGACATATATTCAAAAAATGTCCCATGATCCTTTGTAAAAAATAAAAGTGTGCATCTCAAACCTTTTTTAGACTTTTACTGGCTTAAAAATATTAAAATTAGATTATCTTTTGTTGCCTTGAATGTCATACACTTTTAAAAGACAGGTTAATGTGAAGTTTTAGCATCTAAACACTACTTTAGTCAGTTGACGTTATCACATCAGACACATCTGGTTGTTTCAGGGACTTTCTAGACTCTTCTATAGACTCTTATTTTAGAAAAGCATCTAGCGACAAATCTAGTGACTTTTCCTTCTGTCATTACACACTTTTTGTGACAGGCATGAAAGCTCTGTGCACTTATTGCACCTGCAGCTTCCCACCAAGCCGGGGAGTTTCAGACTCTGTTGACAGAAGCCCAGCCCCTGCCACAGACCATGGCACTCAGGCAGGAAGCAGCACCGGCAACCTTTCCACTGATTTCAGCAGCACCATTACTCACCGCCTCCGGTCTGAGAACAGCAACGACAGCAGATGTTCACTTCTTCAAGTTCACTCTGTAAATAAACTACGCCTGCACGGCGGAGGCTGAGACTGCTCCCACAGTGATGGAAAAAGTTCCTTTAGTCTGGTTCAAACTATTCTGCATAATGTACGGAGTGAAAAAAAGCTATTTTCACAGAACTGAAAGATAAACATAAAACAATAGCACCAATTGACACTAATTAACTTACACAGTTACTCAGCATTTTTTTAAATAAGTCATCAACGAAACGTAAAAAGTAAAATAAAACTCAATTAGGAGGTTAGATTAGTTCCTTATAATTTATTCAGGATTTTATTTTTGCTCCAAAGTGGAAGAAATTCAATCATGTCCTCAACATTCTACACAGAACACCAATAAATAGCAAAATGACAGTTCTTTTAAAAAATAGTTTTGGATTTAAAATAAATTAAAAAACACAGAGAAATCCCATGTACAGAAGTATTCACAGCCTTTGTTGTGAAGCTCTAAATTAAGCTCAGGAACATTCAGTTTCCTCTGATTATCCTTGGGATGTTTCAGTAGCTTAATTCGAGTCCACCTGTGGTAAATTCAGGTGATTAGACATGATTTGGGAAGGCACACACCTGTCTACATAAAATCTCTGGGTTGATAGTGCATGTCGGAGCACAAACCAAGCATGAAGACAAAGGAATTGCCTGCAGACCTCAGAGACACAATTGTCTCGAGCCATAAGACTGGAGAAAGTTGCAAAAAAAAATCTGCTGCTGAAAGTTCCAATGCAAACAGTGTGGTCTTCATCTTCTGCCTGGAGCTGCCCGGCCATCTAAGCTGGAGGAGAAGGGAAGGGCCTTAGTAAGGGAGGAGCTCCAGGGTTCCTCTATGGAAAGAGGAGAACCTTCCAGAAGGTCAACCATCTACACCATCCCAGGCTTGCGTGAAAGAGTGGCCAGATGAAACCAGTTTAGTTAAAAGGCACCTGGAGTTTGCCAAAATTCACCTGAAGGACTCTCAGACCAGAAGAAACTCTGAGATCAAATGAGACAGAAATTGAAAGTGAATGTCAGGCACAATGTTTGGAGAAAACCAAGCACTGCTCATCCCCAGGCCTGTATCACCCCTACAGTGAAGTACGGTGGTGGCAACATCATACTATGGGGATATTTTTCAGTAGCAGGAACCGGAAGACTAATCAGGATTAAGGAAAGATGAATGCAGCACTGTACAGAGACTTAATGGCTGAGAACCTGCTTCACAGCACTCTTGACATCCGACTGGGGAGACAGTTCATCTTTCAGCAGGATGACGTAGGCACACAGCTTAAAAGGATGGCTTCAAAACAACTCAGTGTATGTCCACGAGTGTTTTTTTTTTTTATATAAAGCTGCAATAACTTCAAAATAACTGTTCACATTGTCTTTATGAGATGTTGTGTGTGTGGAATATTGACAACATAAATTAATACTTTAGAAAAAAGCCTGTAGCAAATAATTTGAAAGTAGTAAAGTGTTGGACATTTCTCGGATTAATTGTTTCTGCTCTAAAGTTGGTGACACTGAAAATTAAACGCTACACCAGGTCAATCAATGTTCTTGTCCCAAACAGCCAGACGGCTGGATCCAAGTACAGCAGGTTTATTTGGCACAGACAGGACGACAGGCGTGAAGCACAGCTAAAAGTCCACAAAGCTAAATCAGGTTCAGGCACGCAGAGGTCAAGCAAGGGCATCAGAAAACAACTACAGAGGTCAGGGTCCAAGCGAGCGTTGGGGCAGGCGGCAGACGAAGCAGGGTCAGATGTAACAGTAGATCAGGTCGGGATGAGAACGCTCAGTGACGCAGGCAGAGTGGCAAAAACAAGACTTCACACAACACTGACTAAATTCTGCTGGGGGTGATTACCGATGACACCCAGCTGTGGGGCTCCTGGGAGTGACAGCAGGGGCTGATGGGAAGTCTAAAAAATTAGGAAGTGTTAGTACTTTGGACACAGTTCTGGCTGATAGCTAGAGGGGGAGACGGGACTGATTTATGACAGTTCTCTTCAGTAAACTGTGCTTTTACAAGTTATCCAGAACAAATAGTTTTTGGAGACACAACATTAGTTACATATGTGGAACTTGAAGGTATATTGAAAGGCTCATCTTGTCTTGTAGTGGTACAGCATTTACAGCCTACCTTGCCTGTTTTCTTGTTATAGCGACATATAAAAGAGCTAGATAGAACATGTTCTTATCAAACTTCATTGTGTTGTGATAATGAGATAAAGAATATTGTAGCGTCTCTTTGCCACATTGAGATGGCGAGACGTGATCTGTTTTAGGTCTTTTTATTTAGTTGCATCTGTAGTGTCACGATTTGTGCGAGGCGAAGACCCACATACTTACAACCCAGAAGGATAATGGAAAGCCAGTGGAATAGTAGAAAAGCTTGAACTGTCTGTGAGGTGTCTGGTGAACTGCAGCTGGAGCAGAGGTTGGTGGAAGATGGATGTTGAGGATGACAGCCAAACTCGTCTTGATGGTGACGTGAGAGTTGAACCCAGAAGCGGCAGAACGGAGATCTCGGAGGTGAGCAGAATGGACAGTAGTGATTCAGAGCGCTTGGCCTGGAGACAGGCAGTGGTAGTGCTGGAGGACCCAGATGGGCTTGTGAAGAGATGATCCTGGAGACAACGATGAGGTCGTGAGCACGGGAAAAGTTTCAGAGATGTAATTCAAGACGTTTGGCGAAGGTTAGAGGCCCAAAGTACTGCACCATTGTAGTTAACGAACTGGCGATGAATACTGGAGCAGGCCATCTTATAGTGATCAAGAGTAGACGACATGGGGACCGATGGCTGGATCCAATTAGGAAACGCCACAGAAGCACCATCGCATGTAGGCTGTAACCAATGCCATACATATGGAAATGTCAAACAACAGAAGAACTTTACTTGAGGTCTAACTGAGGCAGAGATTGTGCTGATGTTGGTCATAAACAATGTACAATTCGGTCATTGTCATTTGTGGAGAAGGTTGGCCTGGCTGCAGCTGCACAGGTGGCTGCAGTTCATTGGCAGTTGTTGTCAGTGAGCAGATTAAGGGACCACATCATCTATATGGTTCACAATCGCTCGTCAACTTGGTCTGTTATCACGAGAAATAAAGCTGTTTTCTCGAGAAAACGAGATAGCAGATGTCAAAAATAATTATGCAGTTTTTAATAAAATGTTATAGTTTAAAAAAATAAATTGTATTTGATTTAACAGCTATGAATAAGTCTATACTTAGAGGTACAAGTTTTTTGGAATTCCACAGACAAATGAGAACCAATAAAAAAGCTACAAGACAAGCAAAAGGGAAAACTTTTCCCCATACAATAAATAAATGGTATCTTAATATTATGATATTGTACTTTTAATTTTGTGTGCCTATTTTAGACTTAAATAAACAATTACTTGTCTTACAGTCCTTTTTGTCCATTGTCCTTCTTACCCACTTTTGACTTATTTGCTGTTTATCTCGTCCACTGCAGTTGCATCCTTAATTCCTGTGTCTGTCAGTGTAAATGCCAGCAGCTTCATTCAGACTGAGGGCCAGACTTTTACACTGACCTTTAGACTCCCATCAGCCCCTCTGTCTAACTACACACTCACTCTGTCTCTCACAATTAAATACAGCGTCTGACGGTGTGTCTGCCAGAAGGCTTTTGTTTAACTGGACTGGTTTCACCTCCAGTTAAAGTGCGCCAGTAAATATCACATTTTTGACTGCCGAGAGTCTGTTCTTCTCTCCTTCTGTCTCAATGATTATAGTTTATTCTCCTTACTTGTGAAAAACAGGTTTATATTTATCATAAAACAATAGCTACTTGTTCTGACAACTGAGGTAAAAGTGAACAATAAAATGTATTTTTCAGTTCATGTACTGACAAGAACACAAAGTACATCATTGTATTCTTTGACAGACACATACACGTTAAATGACCCACTTCAATGAAAATGGCATTTCTGGTCAATTTGACATCTTCTTGCTGCATTTTCTGATAACATATGGAATTGCATGAAATTGCATTTCTAAGTATTTCGTTATTAAAATTGTTGTGAATCAGTAGCAGATGAAAACGCTGTTAGAAAAATCTTGCATGTGTGATGTAAAGGCCGCTACAAAACACTAGCTCCCTCTGCTCTACTCCATTCTAAAGCATCTGTTTGTTGACGACTAGATCCCTTTACATCTTCATTCTGGGAAGTAGGGGCAGGATTACTCCACTGACAGAAATAGAGATGGACAAAACAAGGCTATGACATCACCAATGGAAAACGCCTTCCCTCGGGTTCTAAAGAAATTAAGCGTATTCTATGGATTACTCTTCGACATCTCTCCCATAACTCAGAGGTGAATTAATAATGAACTACTGCCGCTCTGCAGAAACTATGTCCAAAAAATGACACAAGTATTTTAATTTTGGTTAAAATGGCAAAATCATAATTAAGACCACTGGGGTCCTTTTGTAATGAATCAAAAGGTGATCATAGTGGGTCTTTTAATCAACATACTGTGAAATTTAACAACACTGTCATCTGACTTATCCAGTTCCAATGGATTCTGCTGAACAGTTTTTCAATGGATCCTCCTCAAAAATGCTGCTTTACTCCAGCACTTGATTTGTCGCCCTGTAACTACATCTGGTGCATTGGGGTCTTTCTTGTCATTTTACCCTCAACCTGATGTTCTTAGTTACTCTACCGTAAAACAACTTCACGTGCTCAGGTCCCACCTGTTAATGCCTTCTAATGACATCTCTCCACTTTCACCAGAATCTCTCTGTCCTGCTATGTTTAGTTTATATCCACCATGGATCTCCTTCAGATTTTAGTCTGGATACCTCCACAACAATCAGGATGTTCTGGTTCACCCATTGTTGTCTTGACACAACATCTTCTTGACCATTGTGATGGTCAGCTTTACATATTGGTCAAAACATGTTTACTCTTGTACCAATTTTTGTCTCCTCAACATCTGCTCACTCAAGAGCAAAATACATTTCATCCACAATCTCCTACCCATTTTACAAAATTTAGGGTCATGGGGTTGCTGGAGCCTATCTCAGCTACTGTTGATTGAAAGTGGGGTACAACCTGGGCCACACACTAACACAGGTTTATTTTTAAAACATTTTTTTTTAAGCTCCACTGTCATTACATGCGTCATCAATAATCAGAAAAAGGCTATACAGAACATAATAAAAACCCTTGACTTCATAATTTTCATTAAAGTATGTCTTTAAAACCAGTCTAAAAACTCACCTGTCTTAATGAGCTTATTCTAACTCCCATTGTCCTGGGGTTTTATTACATGTTTTTACATTTGAAAAGAAAAAAAAAATTCTGTTTTATTTTTATTTTCTACATTGCTGTACACTACACTTACCTTGGTTTTTTTGCACAAGGTACTCTTGAAAAAGGTAAGTCATGAAATTAATAATCATATTTTTGGAAGAATGGGAAGTTTTTTTGCATGACTTTTTTTTTCTTACACTTGCAACTTTTTTTCTAAAAGTTACTTGGTCCCTCTGATGTAGTTAAGTTCCTATCAGTGACTGAACATCTGTTTGGCTACTGAGTAGTTCTCACCTCGTACAGCTAATCTGTCACTTCAACAGATGGGGAGAAATGTACTGAGAAGCTCAAATGTTAACACAAACAGGACGAGCAAACGGGGGGATCAAACTGAGTGACTCTGCTATAGATTTGAAGCATGAAGCTTGGCGGTGAGAAAAAAAAGAAAAAAACAGAGGGCCACTGATGTGTAAATGATGTGTATTACTTACTAAGAAAAAAAAAGTGATTTTTAAAATAGTTTTTAAGGGCAGTTGCGCTCATTCTAAAAGCATTTCTGACAGTCTGACATGATAATTTGTCACAATGCAGAACTGAAAGCCCCGTGATGTTCTATATTATCCACACATATAGATATAGACGGAGCCTTCTGTCTGTTCAATAAAACAAATGGTTCCAATTTTTTTTTTCTGTTCTCGGAAAGCTCATAGATTAAATGCTGCATTTCCTTTGGGGGCGGGACTTTGTGGCTATGACTATCTAACGCCTGATTTGCACTGCTGCATCTCCCTTGCGTCTCTCGACTGTCAGTTAGTTTATATCGTCTCCATTGCATCTCCATGCCGTTCCCTCTGAGATTCCGAATTGCCTCGCGACTCTCATGACGAGTAGTTTGTCCCGCGCTCTTTGCTTGTGGCTGTCAATCGGGCCCCATGCCCTCTCCTTCATCACTGTGTCCTTGCAAAATGCATGTTTTGTGTCATAAATTACGTTTTTGTACATCACTTAGAAAGGCTTTCTGGACTTCTACCCTCAGAAACCTCGGTGTAATGTCTGACCGATCTGTGTCCTTCAATAATCATTCAAAACATTTGGTCAAAAACTGTTTTTACCACTTGAAGAATAAGATGAGAAAAATGGTAACCAAGGATGACCTGGGAATTATGGTCCATGCTTATTTTTTTTTTTATATGTCATTTAGACTATTGTAATTCTCTTTTTACCTGTTTTAATCACTCCAGAATAAATCACCTTCAGCTGGTGAAAAATACAGCTGTTAGGCTTTTAACAGGATCCAGTGAAAGGGCTTATATGTCATCTGTTTTATCTTTTTGTACAATGGCTACCCATTCATTTTAGAATTAATTTTAAAATTTTTGTTTTGATTTTCAGAAGTCTTAATGGGCAGGCCCTTTATATTTATATTGCATGATTTTATGTCTAGTGTGTGAATACAAAATTAGATTTTCCAGCCGCTTGTACAATATGTCGCTCGCTGCTCCCCTCGCTCCTCACCTTTGAACCTTCTTAGAGTCCCAAAGACTCAAAAAAAACTTACAAAACCTGAGGTGACCTCGCTTTCCAAACAGTAGCCCCAAGATTGTGGGGCATCCTGCCCCCATCGCTTTGCCTGACTGATAATGTTGAGGCTTTTAAGAAGCAGCTGAAGACCCTGCTTTTTAAAAGACCTTTTATTTAATTGAGTTGTACCATATTTTATTAATAGTTTCTGTTTTATTTTCTCTTATTTTTTTACTCTGTGATTTTATCTGTGAAACGTGCTATATACAAAATTTTACTTATTTACTTTTAAAATTAAACTTTCATCTTCTGTGGTCTTATCCACGGCGAGGACACGTCACCTTAAATATAAGATTACATTTCGTAAATGTTTCTTTTGAAAGTGCATCAAAGGTTTTTATTTTGAAATTCAGACCTGTTTCCGTTTCTACGGCTATTTGTTACAAAATCAACACATCAACGTTCAGGAAATAGAACTCTTGCGTAAAGCTTGCATTGACAGACGCAGAAATTATGCGTCTAGTCTGAAAGTATGCATATATTTTGGTATGGATCAAGTGCATAGTGGTAATGGAGGCCGCTTTTACTCAAATATCTCCCAAAAAGATGAAGAGCAGTCAGGAAAAACATTCAAGCTTTTTGATTAAAATAGATTACATTTTCAGTCAGTATATGAGGTGTAACTGATAATGTGACGTAGCCAAACAAATCATGGTAACACTTAGTGTTACACTAGTGTTTGCTATTCAGTCATGTTTTTTCATGGTTGTAGTAAGTTTCTGGTGGACATCTTACCAAAAGACCATTTGACTTTGAAACTTCAGACGATCAACCAAATATTGGCAGATAATCTTATATCAGCTATGACAGATCTGGCATTTTCTCTCAGTTCTGAACAATTTATATTCCCTTCTAAGACTGTAGTATATGTTTTATTTAATGAAACAAGAAAAATATCACAACCGGACAGAGAGCTGGTTTCACATGCAGCAGGTGTATTAGTTCAGACAGGAACTAAGAACAGTTAAAAGTCCACAAAATTGAGCAGAGTCAGACAAACAGAGGTCAATCACGAGCATGGAATCATCCAAGAAGAGAGTAGAGTTTCAGAGTCCAGGTGAGGGTCAGGGCAGGCAGCAGGCAATGAGAGATAAAGCAAGGTCAGAAACAGAAGATCAGGTCCAGATAGAAACACTCAGTAATGCAAGCAGAGTGGCACAAGCAATACTTCGCACTGAGTGAGGCTCTGTGTAGCGTTTAAGTGTCCTGTGGGTGATTGCCGAATGAGAGTCGGCTGAGCAGCATTCAAGAACTGTGCGCTGGGGATTCTGGGAAATGTAATGCAGTCAGAACTCTGGAGATGGCTCCCACCGTTGGCCGGAGGGGGAAACAGAGAGCTATCTCCTGACAAAAAAAGCTCTTCTTTAGAAGAATGTTTTTGCAGATGTTTATATTAATTCTAGTGAGACTGTGTTCTTGAGACAAGAACATTTTCTTACATCTGCCTAAGAAGCTGAAGTAAACAAACATAAATAGTCAGCAACTTGCGACTGTGACATTTAAAAGGTCTAATAACCATTCAGATTTGCTTCATTAAACAAAGATAACAAGAAAAAGAAATAAGTGCAGGCGGCAAGACAATTAGAAAAAACAGCAGCATCAAGACAAAAGTAAGAACAAAGATGATATAAACTACTAAAATACATCTCAAGATTTTAAAACAATCTGAATGTTTTAAAATCTGTAAAAAACTGTGCAAACTTAAAACACCCACAAAAACAAGTTGAACATAAAGTACCAAGCAGGTTTTGTGTGTTAAATGAGCAAAATAATAGAGGCGATCCTTTTTACACACTAGAATAAGTACTGTGAGGACATGTCATCTTCTCTATCTTGTTTATTCTCAGATGGCTTTGGTATTTTCTGTCATTTTTTTGGCATTTCGGACTTGTCATTAACCTTCCCCACCAAAAGTGTCAACTAAAGCAATGTTCACCTTGGTGACCACACTGTTTCCCTACTTTTATTTGGCTTTGATGGTCCAACGCTCAATGGAAACGCTCATTTGAAATGCCTGGAGAGTTCAAAACCAGCCAAGAGGGGACCGGTCTGGTCAGGACTGCTCAGTGAAAACGAGGCAATAGTGTGATGGTTAGCTCAGAGGGCTACTCCCAAATTTTGGCAGTATTTTATAAAATAATTTTGTATTTTCTCAATGACAGTAACAAACAATCGCAACACAATGGTTACATCCATGCCAGATAGAACTGTAGTGAAAAGAGGATGCAGGTTAAACTGTAACACAATTTTGAAACCTTGCCATCACAACAATTAGAGCATTCTAGTTATAAATAAAATGAGTAACTATATTCTTAGTAACTAATTAAAAATATACATATGTTATGTAAACTGCACATGTATCCAAAAATATTTTCTGTTTAATCCAATTGTATGGTTCGCTGTTTAACAAGTGCCTTCCAGAACCTCTCCTCCCTATCAACCCCAAACCTCCCTACACATCCTTCTGAGTCCCTATCTACACTCTATGGTCTCATACCTGGAATACACATTTTCCCATTGTCTAGAGTGGTTCTCTTGTGCTTTGACAGAAACACCAATCCTAGGATGCCTTTTCCTTCCCCATCTACCTTCACTCCTTGTGTGAAAGCAAGCAACTGCTATTGTACATTTGCTCCCTGGTGGGCCAATTCTTCCCCCCTTAATTACCTTCTTACAACCCATTCAACAGTTCCCTCTCATCCCTTCTCTCAACTTTCTTATCGTTTCACTCCACTTACCTCGCTTATGTTTCCCTCGAGCTCCTCAAGTCTTTTCTCTCACCAAAATGTTAAAGTCAGAAAGACATAGAAACATCCATTACTTTACCTAACACCACAGTACTACAAGCCTAACTTTAAGGGAGAAAAATCAAATCTAGACCTTTATGATTCTTTTGCATCTCTTGTCCTTTCAGATTTTGGTTCCATCATGTCAGAATGTCTCTACCTGTCTCATAAAATGTCCTATTACACCACCAGAATCTCCCTGTAATTGGATTTCATTGTCAAATCATGGCAGAATCGTGAAAGTGCAGATTTGTGCACAGCAGGTGCCTGCACAATTGTTAAGGCTTTCCTAACAGGAAAAAAAACCCACTACAGAGAGCTTGTCACTGTACCTGTAATTGGACATACTTTACAAAGGCCATGCATGCAAATGTGCATAATATGTGAAATATAGTCACCACATTTGATGTATTTTGCAATTTATTGGACGTCCAATATGGAATAACATGTCATCTTGGCCAAAGTGCATGAAGGTAGACAACTTTTACATTCAAAACCATATAAATATGAAATAAAATCTGTAACTAAAACTAGTGCTATCATGTAAATATTTTGTGTGTGATTAATAATCATGACCTAATAATCTATTTTTAATTGAACTCAATAATTGCTGTGAAAAGCCTCATTTTAAGGTATTATTACTTAAATTTGTGACATTGTTGCACAGTAAAACTAAAAAAGTGGCTTTACTTCTATACCACTAAGAGGGATTTTTTTTTCAATCTTGAACAATTAAGAAAAAAGCAAACACAAGAGCAAAATATCAGGTCGAAAGAGTTCTATTTGAAATGTAGAAATGATAGAAACGCTTTTCTGAGCAATCAAAAAATACTGACCACAAATTACTTATTAAAGCAATAATATATGTGTGGACATACCTTATTAAACAGCTTACTATCAAAAGCAAAATCACCCCACTGCGTACCCAGTTTATTTATGATAACAAACACTTAGTTGGGCTTGATCCTTTGCATAATAGATAACAGTTGTGGTATTGTTTTAGGTTAGTTCTATTTAGAAATACAAAGTCTGACATTTACAACATCACAGCAGCAACTAGAATTCTATGGGCAAGACGCGTTTTCAGCCCTTGTTCTTTGTACTTGACAACATGACAATAGCTATAGATTTAAAAGTTAGATTAAAAAAACTACAAAAAAAACAAACAAAACATGCTAGTTTGTCTGTAAATAAATAATTACGATTAACACAATAGTTTGGCTCCCCTAATACATACGTTTTTTTTTTTCATGGTGCACCAGTAGCAACAAATCAACTCCAAATTCCAAACAGACATTTTGTTTGTAAGTGAAGTCAGATGTTTCCGGGTGAAATTTTCCAAAATTTTCTTCTAAGAGAACATAAACGTTCACAGTCGGTGTTAATCAGAACATAATACAACGTTCTCATCATTTCATTAAATCCTGAAATGTTTATCTGGTGTTGTCTGCATTTGTTGTACAAATTTCACTGCAAAATGAACCCATTAGCTCACCAGGCACCATTCTGTCTGTGATAGAAAAAACGCAGGTCTCCAATAAGAGATCTGTCTCCAACGGCGGGTTCACACCGTACGCGAAGGCATTGCAAGCGGCGTGGAATGAAGGGTGCCGTTGCTCACCTATGGTGTAGCTTACACCAGACGTGAAGCGCCGCAGCCCTCCGTAGTAGGCTTGAGCAGTGCAGCAATCATTTTAGCATCTGGTCCATTTTTTTGCATGAGCCGCAAGGGAGCAGTTTCAATCCAGGCAGTAAGTGACAGCGAGGTACACGAGAAAATCGGTCAATTTTAAAAATATAATCAATTTTTCACAATAAAATACCACTATTGACAAATGCGATCATATTTTTGTATCTGAACAGACTATAGAGATGAAAATATAGTATTCCTCCTTATTTGTGGGTGTTAGGACCTCCATGAATACAACAAATCTAAATATGGAAAACAACCCGTTTCTGTTTCAGCCCCCACCCCCTACGACCGAAGAATGTCTGTTACCGATCCATACTCATAAAAAAACACTTTGGATCATGCTTTATAAAAATGTATTAAAGAATACTGGAGTATTGCTAAACACGTTTTTTTTTTTTCATTCAGAACATTAGACTGCTAACTTTTCATGAGGACTGTCACACTGTCTATCTGTGCCTTAAAAACATGTGCTTACTTCTTCACCAGTTAAGTGGGAGAAGACATTTCTTTTATTTTTGGTGGTTTCA
Organism: Oryzias melastigma; assembly: GCF_002922805.2. NCBI lineage: Eukaryota > Metazoa > Chordata > Actinopteri > Beloniformes > Adrianichthyidae > Oryzias > Oryzias melastigma. Next base: position 19,285,241 of record NC_050533.1, read on the forward strand.
TCCATAATAAACACCTGCTCTGGATGATAATAATCTTCCGCGATTATCAGGATATTTTCGAGCTACCTCTGAGTCAGCTGATGCCATTTCTCCATGGAGGCTTGCTGTTTGTGTGCGTATGTGCGCCTGTGTGTGTGCTTAGCACATGGGCTGGCGTGGTTTTCAACTGCTCTCCCCTTCTGGGTAATTCCTGTAGCACCTTTGGACCCAAACGTTTCACACAAGCATCTTGAGTTGTCTCAGTTTTTGTGAGAAAGCAGAGGAGTCATGAGACTGCAAAAAATATAGGAATACGTTAACTTCAAATAAAGAAACATGAATAAATGGAGGAATGGTGTAAACAATGCACAAAAAACAAACATACACACAGACACTGAGACACTCACAGGTAGGCCAGCTACCGAGCGGGGGAGGCTGTATCTGGGTGTCTAACAAAACAATCAACGAGAGAAGAAGACAGCAGTGGGGGGGGGAAATCAAACGATAGAAAATTAATTGTAGAAGCTGTAACTAACCACAGCTGAGCAGAAGCACCTGTTGACCATCACAAAAGAAAATATGCGTGAACTGGAGGTGAAACGGATACCGCACACACTCCGCATGCACATCGCTTCGCAGCGCTTCTGCGTGCAGTGTGAACGCAGAGCTGACAGCCAAACTTTTGGAATAAACGCTGTGGATACTATTGGAAGATATATGTTATATCAGCATGTACTCAGAGAGCCCTGTTCTCCTCTTTCTCTTGAGTTCAGAGATCCTGCTTTTGCTTTTGCTAGCAAACAAAAAATCTGATGTCTTTTGTTTGAATTAACCAGCCGCAAGCATGAGAGGAGCTGTTCACACACTTTAGTTAAGTCATGTTAGGTGTCACCTACTTATGCATGTTTTTATTTCAAAATGTTTGAGTTGTCATGGACTGTCACAGAAAATGAAAATTAAATTTTACAAATTGCTTGATTAATTGTTTAGATATATTATTGTTATATGGTTGTGATATTTTTCAAAATAATGGCAAAAGAAAGACCCCCCCCCCCACCTCAAGCTCACTCTACCATGGCGGTATTTCAAAGGATGGGACGTTCGCCTTTCCCAGTTGTCTCAGGAGCAGCTCATGCTTTATCTGTTTCTGACAGAGGCAGCATTAAGCCACACAGAGCAGATGAGCTGGCTTGGAAGTCAGACATGAGAAGAGTGAAGTCTCTGGTCAATTTCCAAAATGAAAACAGCATGTCTAGATTCCCTGCTGCACACTTACAGAATTAAACTACACTGGGGATTCCATAAATGAAAAAACAGCTAAGTAGTAGGTCACCTTTTTCACAATAACACCAGAGAGGACAAAACAGAGAATGTCTGCCGTATTTTAAGGACTTTGGTGTTCTTTAAATAGCCACTTTAACACAAGTGTAAGTATTTGTAATAATTTGTAAGTGTACATGACAAGCCACAGTGTTAGTGTTTGTTTTTGCATTAAAACATTAAGTCGGTTTAATGACAGGGTGGTAAATGACAATTTGAAAGCCTCATATAGTTCAGCAATCGTTTTTGCAAGTCACACAATTATTGTTCATCATCTGCCAATACTCTTGACAGTTATGACCAGTATGGAGTTCAGGGGCCATTATTTTGGAAGAATTTGAGAAACAAATTCAACTTGTTTTTTTCAGATTGTCAACCAATTAGCATCGCAGTTTCAAACCTAATTATACACCCACACATGTCATATATTTAAATATAAAATACACACATACATAGAATCAGTTGATATCTATGTTAATATTTACTAAGTTTTTGAAATAACACATCTATCCAGACATTTTCTGAACCCACTAAATCCTTTTTGGGGTCATGAGGGTTGCTGGAGCCTATCCCAGCTACTGTTGCAGGGTACACACTGGACAGAAAACCTCTTACTCCATCAGAAAATATAAAAGAAACAGAGACAGAAAATACAATCCAAAAATACAAAGACAAAATTACACCCTCAGCTGTAACATCACCACAAAGAAGACATTTCAGCAAAATGTTACCCCCAGAGGCTCTCATTGCTGTCACTTTACAGTAATTGAGACTCAGCTTTGTAGTTTTTTAGGTGCAACTTGAATTTCTCAGCTTATTAACAGCAGGACACCAAATGAAATTAATACATATTTTTGGTTAACTGTAAATGGATTAATTCATCTCCCATTCCTGCTTTATTCTTTGCGGGGTCACGGAGGGTTGCTTAGCCTATCTTGGCAAAGGTAGAGTACAGTCCGAAATTCGCAGATTTTTTTTAAATCTTGTGACTCCTCCGATTGTCACAAAATCTCAGACAACTCAAGATGCTTGTATGAAACTTTTGTTTCCAAAGGTGCTGAAGGAGTTGTGGGAATTTCCCAGGAGGGGAGCCCAGTTGAAGAGCACGATAGCCCGTCCGCTACGCACACACACACCCACACAGGAGCACACACCCTCACAGCGAGGCTGGATGGAGAAATGGCATCAGCTGACTCAGAAACAGCTCAAAATATCCTGATGATCGCGGAGGATATTTATAATCCAGAACAGGTGTTTATTATGAATGAAACCGTCAAATTCTTGATAGAGATGTCCTCTCACACTTTGTGACGAAGGAGGAAGAACACGCTTTTTTAAGGCACAGAGAGACAGTGAAAGTTCTCATGAAAAGTCTATATAGAGCAATACATCAGTGTTCTTTAATACATGTCTACAAAGTGTGATCAGAAGTTATTTTGATGAGTATGGATCGGCAACAGACATTCTTCGGCCGCGGGGGTGCAGAAACTGAGGCTTCTCTGTATTTGCGGAGGTCCCCAGGCCCTAACCCCACGAATAATACTTTTTCATCTCTACAGTCTGTTTATATAAAAAATACGATTGCATTTGTCACTCAAGGTATTTTATAGTGAAAAATTTGTTATATTTTGAAAATTGACCACATTTTCTCTAACTTTCTGCCAAGATTGACACAGATTGCTCTTGGCACGCCCAAAAACTAGACGAGAAGCCGAAACGATTGTTGCACTGCACGAGCTGACCGCGCTTCGTATCTGTTTGAACTACACCATAGGTTAACAAGGAGGCCTTTCTGCGCCACTTCGCAGTGCTTCTCCGTGTGGTGTGAACCCTGAGTTTGAGTTGTTTTGGGTCAAAGATTTTGTTTATTATTTTATCTACTAAAAGTTCTGTGTGGAGCCAAGTTACATACAAGTTTTTCTGTAAATACTTTTGTAACAATGTCTCTGCTTTTCGTATGGTTCTTTTGACTTTCCCATACAATGATATGCAGTTTTCAGCAGGCTGAATTCACTTATGACTGACTGCTGATTGTGAAAAAGCTTCAAGAGCTCATTGTTTCAGCAAGAAAACGGTGAAATACCTTTTGGAACCAGTCACTTGAGGAGTTTAATTTAATCATTTGTGTGTTCTTTTCCCTAGCAAGAAAACAAATGTGCTTTAGATTACCCAAAGGGCCCCATTATTGTGAACTTTGGAACAGAGAGAGTAGAGAAGCAGAGCTCTCAATTTATCTGGCATTTTCACCTCCACCCTCACGTTCTGTCAGTAGATCATAGATAGAAGCAGCACAAATGAGCTTCCTTTGAAAGGTAAATGGGTTTACCACTTGGTAGACCACTAACTTCCAGGAGATTTTATATCTTTCTGCAGCACTTAGAACACCTTGATATTCCCCTAAGGGAACTGGAGGCGGAGATATCTGGGCAGTCTTGCTAAAATTGCAGCCTACATGATCTGAACCTTGAAGAGTAGCAGATAATGGAGATGGTTGGATGTATAATGTTACATAGATGAGTGTCCAGGATGGGACACTATAAAGAAATGCCATAAAAAGAATCGAATAGAGCTGCTTTAGAAGTAACGATCATACTTGGTAAGGGTGACTCCATGATTGCAAAGGTGGTTTGCCCAAGGTGAAGCTCACTCATTGCATTCCAGCCTGTTCACCTTTATGATATTTCAATATGTGGAAACTGCTACTACTGCCTAATTTGCAGTAGTGAAGAACTGCATTTGGATTAACCCCTAAAACTTTCTTTAAAGACAACATTGCCAATAGATGTCCACACAAAGATCTGTCTACTCTCTTTTTTACAATAAGAAAGTGGCTGTCAGCAGTAGAAACAAGGTGGCAATGAAAGCAGCAGCAAAAAGCAATGTGATTTAAAAATCTTTCAAGGGATCTGAGTCTTTGGGATCCGTCTGTTTTAAAGACCGGCTCCTTTTTACATTCATACACTTTAAAAGCCAGCCTGGGAATGAAACATTTTATTCTGGAAATAATCACAGGGAAGAATGATGGGCTGAGATCTGGATCAGAATAGTGTCAAAATTGTATTTTCCACCGTTAATCTAATTTGAATTATCCTGAAGAATTAAATATAGTTTTATTTGGTATGTGTGGACAGTGAAAGTGAAAGAATTGCAAAAGATACTGACCAGTGTTGAGAATAGAATGAAATAATGACAAAGATTGACATTTTGACCCCTCCCAAACACTTTTCTACATACAACTTCAGACACACCACTCCGGCTCACATTACTTCAAATAAACCAACTTGAATCACCCAAGAGGACCTAGTGGCAGGCAAGATGGTGGCTGAAAATCACTAGCTCAAAATGGAAATTGTCAAACATCATCAGCCAGAAGTGGAAATTCCACAAAATTTCAGAGTTGTAACTGTTTTTAATCAAAGTTTTTTTTTTATTTTAGTGTACAAGATTAGCTTAAAACGTGTCAAAAGAGGGTAAATGCTTTATTAAAGGGTATTAACAAAAGTGTTCAGACTTTTAGAACCATTAAGAATTTTACAGTGGAGCTTTAGCTCCAGACCAGTGTTTACATTTGACCACAGTTAGCTTCAACCCTGGCTCTCCGTAATCAATGTGAATCAGCTCTGTTGAGGAGAAAAGTATCTTTTTGGTCCATAATAAAATTATTTTGTATCAGTTATATGTTGCATATTGGTGAAAAGCCACTTTAAAGTGTTTCTTATCAGTTCATTTAACTTTCTGGTCTATTTCAGTCAGAAATTTGTTAATCTTACTAATCAAAATTAAATCAGAGCTAATTAAATGACTTTTATTGTATTTATTGAACCATTAGGCACACTTAAAATCCTCAAAAAGATTGAAAATATGTTGTATATTATGGTGTGCCTTCATTATTGTTGTATTTTTATTCAATATTAACCAGAGAGCCACAATAAATGGGTCAAAGAGCCACATGTGGCTCTGGAGTTAGGAGTCAGGAGTTACGGTATGTCAAAGAGTGTTGTAGGTTTTGACAGAAACAGCTCAGGTGATAAAGGTTCAAAGATTAAAACACAAAAAATCTGGTATCTGTTAGGGTCGCCGCTTATATTAGTCGTTTTTTTTGGAAAGAAGCTTTTTTTTCCACCGAAATGTTTTTCAATTGTGTGTGTGTGTGTGTTTGTGATGTTCCAGACTCTGACTTTTTTTTGGCCAATGATTTTCAGCCGCCATCTTTTCTGCCACCAGGTTCCCCTAGAATCAGACCCTGACGTTGCAGCAGGGTTTGAACATATTGACAAATAATCCATGCAGGAGGACGTCCTATGGGGGTGTAGTTAGCCACTTTAGAGAACAAAAAGGAGAAATATGTATCACTAGGAGTAACATTGCTTTGGTCCAGTGCGCTGATGGTAAACTAAGGCCCAATCCGAATTCTTCCCTTCTCCTTACCACTACATTTAAAGGAGCTCATGAAGTGCAAGTGGTGTCCAAAATATTTTTATAAATATCCCCTCCTCCAAGTGGAGGGATACAGCCCGCTACCTCATGAGGGGGTTTCGCATCGTGCTGTGCTGCTGCGGAGAAATTAATTTCTTTGCGTGGGTGCGCTCTGAAGCACTGAAGTTTACATTTAAATGTAAGTAATGACTTTTTGTTCTAGCATGACCTTTCTTAAGTTATAAAACCCCTTTTTTTATGTATGTTCGAGCTCTGGAATCTCCGTGCTAATGTTAGCGGAACAGCAATTATACTGAAGTCATTGAGCGAAAGTTACGTCCAAAATCTGAGACACTATTTTTCCAAAACTCTTTATTTGGAGGGCTAAATGAAGGAGAAGGAAGAAGAAGTCAGATTGTGCCTAATCCTCTTAAAAGTGTTAAATTTGAAACTTTATGAAATATTGTTCATTTTTTAACTTATTTCTTTGTTTTGTAGAGCTCAATCTTCTCCCGAATAAAAGACACAGACACCAGAAAAATCAACATCTGCTTATTTGCTCCGGATCAAGTGTGGACTGTTTCCTTTAGTTTTAATCGGTTGTGGTCAAGCTGGACCTTCTTAGAATTTGTTGTTAGAAGAAAAAAACTGAACTTTGAAAACAAAAGCATTCAAGTTGTGGGGGGAAAAAAAAGACCCAGCAAGGACAAACCAGGCTATAAACCACAACCACTTTACTGGCACTGGCTCATGTTATGCCCAATAATCAACATTTATTCTGAAAGAAGATAAAATGAGTTTAAGGGTCATTGAACTCCCGCAGAAGACTGAACTTTAAGTGTCATCTAAACCCTAAAAGCTGAAGTACTTTTCAGGGAGAAGGCTCTGTTTGAACATGATGAATAATTATCCCAAGAAGATCTGCACTTAGACTGAGCCGAGCTTTCATCTGCTCGTCACTCCTCCTAAAGATGGGGGGAAAAGAGAGAAAAAAAACAGGAAATTGCAGAGGAGGAGGAGGAGATAAAGTGACAGCTATAGAGTGGAGGGGATGGAGAGGGATAAACAGTAAATATAGTTGAAAGACATTGACAGTTCAGGGGAAAAAAAAGTATCAAGACAGAGAAAGCAGAAGCAGCCCGAGTAATTATACTCTTCCCTCCCCTTCAGCTTTTTTGTTAGATAATCAAGCATCAAGTAGGAATGATGGCTTCCAGTGGCTTCAGTGTTGAGGCACTAATTAATTTAATCTTTTTACCCTTACTGCTCTGCTTTCAGTCACACAGTGGGTAATTCCTTTTTCTCCCACCTGCTTTGCTGGCATATTCTGAGCATAAAGGTTAAAGGAAAGGAGTCTGTAAATAATGCTAAACCAGACTGGATATGCTTGGCTCTGTTAGAGCGACAGGATTGTTACATGCTTGTGAGATGCAGCAGTAAGTACCGGCAGTTTGATCCCTCTTTAGGCTGCTTTGGTTGGCCTACACTTTTCTAACAGCTGCCACAGCCTCCGGGGTGTCCTCCTGCCAGATACTTTCCCTGTTTGCATGTTTTAGAGCCATCTGCCAAATTTTTACCCTTTTATCTTGGCTGGTTTTTAATTTTCTTTTATTTATTTATTTACCAAGTAATTCAGTGTTTTTTTTTACTATCTCAACTGATTCAAGACTGAAGAGATTTATTGTCATAATTAAACATGATGACTTTTTTTTTAGATTGTGAGTTTAAATGAATTTGAAATGAATGATTAAAGAAATTAATAAATAGACTAGAGGGACAAAACATTGAAACTGATTCTCAATTTTAGGTTCTCTGTGACTGTAGGTTTTGGGTCTTGTCCTGTAGGAGGCGCTCTGGTTTTAACAACTCTTGGGAAAAATCTTTTCCTTAGTCTGCTTGTTTTAGAGTTAATGGAGCTTTGAACCTCCTTTCCAATAATTCTGGCATAAAAATGTATTCCACAAGTGGGAGCCAACTTATTCTACTCTTTTTCCTTTTTCTGGATTCTGGCAGGATAAACTAAGTCTAGATCCATTTATATCCCACAATCCCCTGTGCCGTCCTCAGGCTAAGTCCTACCTGTTCTGGGCTGTAAATGATGTAATGATTGATATACTATAAATGTACCAGTATTATAAAACATTGAAGGTAATTGTTCAGATACGTTGATGGACACCTTAAGGAGTCCTTGTTTGTCTATGTTAGAAATAACGGGAGAATGTGTCTGAATTCCTTCACAAATCACTATATAGTGAGTTTGCTATTTTGTAGTGGTGCCTGAATCTACAATTCCAAAACTCAGTGTCCTAGAAATTTCCAAGAAGTTTCAGCAAAAAAACAGTGCATTGATGCTCACTAGGACGGCAAATATAGACCACAATGCATTGCGCTTAAATGATATTTCATGTGAAAAAAATTCATTTAAATTAACTTTTCTATAAACTATCCAAGGTTTTATGATCAGGATAAAGTAGATTCATAAATATTTTTTGTATAAAATTCATCTTTATCAGATTGTTACTTTGAGAAATCCGTGACGCCATAATTTCCTTTGTGACCAAAAAAAAAAGCATTGAGTAGGATGTCCAAATTGCTTGTAAAATCCATGTTTTTTTGTGAGGCCACATGAAAGTGCAAATAAATAAATTGGAGGGGAAACAGTTACCTGGGAAGATTATCAACTACGTTAGTAGAAATTTATAATTGAAAACTGTCACAACTTTTATGAAATTAAAACTTGCAGCTTTTCCTTCCTCAATTATTACAAAACATGCATGTGAGATTGTGAGGGACTCCATATCAACACAGACAAGCATTTTTCCTTTTTTGGATTTTTTTGGGGGGATTTTTGGACCTTGGCTTTAAAAAAGGTCGAAAAAAGATGCATTTAAAGTCCATACACTATTGCAACCCAGTCTCAGTAAAATGCGTACATATTCCACGACTTGGGAAATACCGTGTATAATATACACCAAAAACAGCTTATGCGTGCATATAATACTTGCGGTCCTAAACGTGTTTTCCACATTTGACACGTCCCCTGGTGGAGCCGTGAGCTTCACAGACATCCGCACTAACGAACAATTTGCTTGTTTAACCGTAACCGTAATCCTAACCTTAACCGGGAACGACGTAATTTTGAAAAGAGCCCGAGGATGTCTGACCACGTGACCAAAACGAAAACTAAAAAGGCGTGTATATGTACACAGTTACCACCCATTCTCAGCCACAGCGTATCATATGCACACAAACACCGTGTTTGGCGTATATTATACACGGTATTACAGAGTGCAAAGTTGTGGAATATGTACGCATTTTACTGAGAGTGGGTTGGACATTGAGACCAAACTTTCCTAATATTTTTTTCCCAAAGCTACTTTGATTTCATCACACTATCAGGAAAAAGCAACCCCCATTTTTAAGTCAGTATTATCACTATTGACAAAGATTAAGAAATAATTAATACAAGCTTCTGTAAGTAATTGCACCTCAGCTGAAAAGAATAATTGTTTTAATATTAATAACATTAAAAAACAATTTGAAATACATCTTTTTCTGATCATTTCATTACCTTCCACTCTGCTGTTCTGTTTTGCCATCATTCCTATCCAGACCATAACAGAGTATCTGTCATGTTTTACAGTTTTTTTCTTAAAGTCTTCTTTGCCTGATATGCTTCATTTTTGTATCTGTTAGTGTAGAAGTATGATGCCCTACCAAAATAAGTATAGTTGGTCTACTTGACCTGAACTAAGATGAGAGCTTTTATTGGATATTATTTACAGAACCATTTTCACCTTTTGACGTGGCTCTTTGGTGTATCTCCATGTGACACATCGCTGCCTCAGTGAGGTGCACAGTCTTTCCCTTGTGCTCTGTGTGTATAAATGTTTGATCTCTGTTCTCTCAGCTCCATCCGTCCCTGCCAGGAATGTTGAAAGGCTTCTGTGTACTCACTCGTCTTCCATTTGATCTGTCAGTGTGCATTTAAAAAAGAGACAAACATGGCATCATAGAAATCCCCTTCATCCCTGGCAACATTTTAAACCCATGGAGGTTGTTAGGTGGCCAAAATCACACACAAACACTCAACCGGCAAAAAGACATTTGACCGCCTTTTCTCTCTGATGTGGTCGTCTGACACTTCCACTAAGAGAAGCATTCTTTCGCTGAGATGTGTTTGAAAATGATCTTTTTAGTCAGTCTCACAGAGAATGTCCTTTTTTTAAAGAACTTATCCCAAATCTTGATAATTGCTTATTAGGTTGTATCAGTGGCGGGCCGTCAGGGCCTGCAAGGCCTTCTCTGCTGGCCTAAAAATATCTGAATCACAGACTGATATTAATTATTATTTATTTCCGTGAATACGTATTCTATAATTCCAAATGCTCTGTCTTCGTCCTTTCATTGCTGTCTCCCTGGCTGCGCTGCTTCCAGACGTGTATTTTCCTATTTAAGCATTAACCAATCACATTGCAGCACCATTTGTTGCTAGGGTCAAAGAAATCTGCCTGAAGGCCTTCAGAATCAGTTTTGCGGGCCCTGTAGCATAAAACAATGGTCCACCAAACTGTTGCTTCAACCAATCAGATCTGGAGGAGACCACGTGATAGGCCAGCTAGCTGGCCCACGGAAACGTCAGGATTTTCACGCGCTGTGATTGGATAATCGGAGAGTGTACTAGGAAGACCTGGTAAACTGAATCTGTAGCGACCTGCACAGGCAAATATATCGAATTTAATAGCTGGTTTGTCAATCCACAATGGCTGAAGGAGGAGAAGAAATGGATTTGGTTGCAGACTTACTGTCAAAGTCGTTTTCAAGACGGACTTTTCAAGAAAAGCTGGACATTGTTAAGAGGGGTCGGGCAACTCCGAAGCTAGCAAGCCCGTGTCCACTGCTTCTGTTGAACGGACATTCTCAGCCCTGAAGCGAATTGAAACTTATGCCAGAAATACGTCAGGGCAGGCTCGACTTTCAGCATTAGCTTCCATGGCGATAGAAAAGGACTTCTTGATGGAACTAAAACGCACGGATAATCTGCACGACAGAGTGATTGAAATCTTCTTGAGGATAGAAAGGATGGATTTTGTGTACAAATAATCCGGATTTTTGGTGAGTAAAATTTTGCTATATACCTAAATATTATTGCAATTTTATCAGGTTATTTTTTATGCTTTTTTATGTGTGTCTCAGTTGTACCTGCAGTAGAAGTTTTATAGCCATAAAATAGTTAATGAGGGTTGGGTTGATTCAGATGGAGCACTACTGAAGGCCTAGGTGTGAAATGCACGGCCCGCCACTGGGTTGTATATCAAGAGCTCTTTGATCCCAGTACCCCGTTAAGACCACTTGGCTTGGATAGCTGGTTGCAGTTTATTTATCATTACTGGTGGGCACTGCTAATCATAACCTTTGTTCACAACTTTAATAACTAGAAGATGTAGGCCACACGTGTCAAAGTCAAGGCCCTTTGTTTCCTTATTGGTAATGGCCCGATGTTATCTTCCACTTATTTCTTCGTTTCGATACATACCTCGATACTAGTATCACAGTTCGATATGTATTGAAAAACAAAAGCCTGAAATCCAACTATTCCAAAGATTATGATTTATTTTACAAACAAACCACATAAAGAAATCAGATTTTTTTCAAGTGCACAGCTTTTGGCACTTATTGCAGAATCAAACTTAAATAAAACTCTTGTAAACTTGTAAACAATAAAACTTGTATACAGCTTAATCAAATGTAAAAGTGCCTCAGTCCTCAATACTTGTAAACATGAATATAATAACTCCAACAATCTACTGTCCTCTTAAGTCTTGACAGCCTGCGGTACTGCACTCTTAATTTAGCAGAGTGAGGGCAGTCATATAATGAACATTTACAGAGATAACTCAGTTGCCCAGAAAGTCCAGCTGTATGTGGAAAGTTGTGTGCTTTTTCTCTTCGCGCACTTGTTCATAAAGCAGTTG
>NC_050533.1:19296963-19301255 GCF_002922805.2 Oryzias melastigma
CGTGCTGGTACACTATATTGTGGGTCAACTGCTTTCTTTAAATTACAAAAGCTCTCATTATCAACCACTGAAAAAATGCTGCAGAGCTTTAGCAACAAAAACTGATAGTTTCAGATATTGTATTGTGTTTATCTGAGGTAACACTGTAAGTCTTTTGAAATATATCTGAGATTTTTTGATTGTGTTGTTCAACTTTGACAGTGACAGGGCTGGGTGATGACGCCAGAGATGTGCGGTCATTGTGGAAGTGTTTCCCACATTGCACAATATAGAGCTGAGCCAAATCTTGCAGACGGTGTACTTCTTGTTAACACATTTCGCTCCCTGGTCATCATATTTGATGGAGGACCCTTGATGTCTCTACACCGCAGCTTTAAGTGTTGGTGGTGGGTCTTCAAACATGAGCTTGAAGGTATTCGCATACCGGCTGCGTCGGCCCCCATTCAAGCGGCCACTTTCAATGAAAAGTCTGAAATGCAAAATGCATTAACGCGCGTTGACTCAGCAGTGTGTGAGCATCTCGTCGGCCATAGAACTACTGCATTCACCCCTCTAGCTATAACTGTCTTCGTTGCGTTTAGTATTTAGCGAAATGCTGTTGTTTTCAGATTTTGGGCCCCCCCACCCGGGGGGAAGGGTAAAGTAGCTTCTAGCAGGGAAGGGGAGCGGGAGCAGACAGGATCAGCAATGAAGACATGAATACATAGACACGCTGAAGGCAGCTCCCAGTGGTACTGAATATATAAAATGCGAATTGTTAAAACTGTTGTACCGAACCGTGGAACACGTAGTGAACGGTTCGGTATTATATTAATAATTGTTGCCTTTGGTAGAAGCCGTAAAAGCCATATGTGAGCAAAAGCGCCTGCTGACTGTTGCAAAAAAGTATGCATCTGATGTGCAGTGGAGGTGAAGCGGATTCCGCCCACACCCCGTTTCGTGGCACTTGCGGGTGTGGTGTGAACCGGCGTTAGATTGGTTATTCTGACAAATGCAAAGACAGAGTAATAGATGGATATTTCTCAATAGAAGTCTATAAGATTTCAACTTTTTGGGAGCAGCGAGTACTTCTTGTTTGGAAAACAAGAGGTGAGGAAACACTCAGTCCAGTTCTTACATGGAGTCAATGGTCCTAAGGCGTAATCAATACTGGTCTGAGATTAGGACAGCATATATTAATCCCAGAATGCAACAAATAAACCACATACTTTCATACCAGTTTGTTCAATCATCTGATGGTGAAAGGACACCCCACCACCATCTGTGTTTCATCTGTGGACAAAACAAGGCAAACAAGTCTTTGTTTTATTCATTTTGACATCATTTAGCAAGTGTTTGACTCACATCATGAGCAAATGTCACACCTTTCAAACTGTAAATTTGCTCCTGTAGAGTCTCTTGTGAAAGAATTACACATCCGGGTGCTTGTCATGCATGAAAACAAGAGAGCTAATGAGAATAAATAATGACCCTCAGCCTAAATGCTGTCAATCTAAACATTTAATTTCTGGAAAAAAGTGAATGAAATGTCATTTTGTATAGAAAACATTCCCACATTAGTCTTGAGAACATGCAGGAACATGTAACTCCTAATGTAGCACGATGCATGCATTAGAAAATGAATGGTTGAGAGATTTTTTTCAACATATTGTGAGTAAAACACAATAAAACCCAAGTGTTATTCTCATTGAAGCTTTTATATGCACCCCACATCCCTTTTAGCTTTGAAAAGCCATTTTGTTCCAGGTTATGATCCAAACATAGCCTCTGTCTCATGGTCCTTACCAGTAAGAGAACGTTGCACAACAATCTGATGTGTTTTCTCAAGCTTCAGAAATCCCTTTTTTGTCATTGTTAACATTATTCAGTGGATATTTTTAAAATACTACAACAAACATACTGAATATGATAAGTGCAAATGACTCAAGCATTTTGTTGCGTAAGTGATTTGCACCTCTTGCCAATATGCAGTTGGTTGCCTTAAGTCACTGCAACATGCATTTTTTTTTTTAATGTGTCCTGTCCAACAGCTTAGCAAACAGGTATGAGCTGAGAGCCTCTTGTGTTATGTCACAACAGCGGTTTACTGAGTAAAAAACCCTGTTTTACTTCATGCTAAACTATATTTATATTGATTATGTCTGTAACTTTTTTTTTTTTCTGTTGGACCCAACCCCCAACACTGGCAGGCGGAACGTGAAGCCAACCAGGAAGTAACAAAACGTTGCAGTACTGGCACTGACCAGAGAGGCCGGTGCTTAGAGTGAGCAAATTCCCATAGACTCCCATGTTAAAATCCTCATTTTCAGCCGTCTAATAAACCCCTTTAATGCCTGGTGCTTAAAGTTTTCATTTCATCAATGGCTGCATATTTGATCCATGACAACTCTGAGGGGAGTGAATTTTTTTCAAAGTTTGTAATTTTTTTTTAAAACAGCATTTATTTTCGCTTAATGAGGGGGGCGCGGCCTTTGATTGACGGGTGACGATCGCGGTGGATTCTGGGAGCAGTGCTACGGTGTTTTGCTGTCTGCTGCAGATTTAGCGTTAGCATGAGCACTATATTTCGGTTTTTGTCCTGCTGCCGTGCTGTAAACTGTTCTAACGCTCTCTGGGAGTCATCTGGTGTCTAAAAGATTAACTTTATATTTGTCGTAAATAAATCATTAATGTTTATTATGATTGTTTATTTTAGTTCCAGTAATTCAATTTTTTTAAATTCTCAGCAACATTCATATCTATTATGTTTAAAGTTTAAAAAATGACGTTTTCTCAGTATTTTTATTGATAGAGCTTTTCTTTAATCACAAAGTTATAACATATAAGGACATGATTCAGATCTGCTACAGTAACACCACAATCTCTTCATGTGAAGTTCAAATGTGAAGACACAGAAACTTTCAGTTAATAACATATAATTTAAATACTTATTTTTTAACAAATGTGTACATGTTATATTTAGCTTTGTCTTGTGATTTTAATGTATATTACATTTTTTTTTTTTTTTTTCTAATGTTTGTCTTGTATGTTCCTCTTCAGGTCTGCTTCTGCTGGTGAGTGGATTTATAATCCAAAACAGCATTTACATTTAAAGGCAGTAAAATTTGAATTTTAACATATGAAGATGACTTCTGCTGATGTGTGTGATTCAATAAAAATCATGTTTAACATATTTGAGTGACCAGTCTCTTCTGTTTATTCACTGTTTTAGCATATAGGTCAGACAAAAGGAAATGTGGGTCAAAGTCAGATTGTACAAATTTTTTTTTTTTAAGCAGATGAAATGATTCAAAACATCACAAACATTAATCAGTGAAAATTCAGAATTAGTGTCCCTTTCTTCAAAGTAGGGACTTCTAAACATGTCATGGTTAGAAACCATCATCTATGATAATACTGTCTGTTTTTATACATTTAAAGAACCTAATAAATGATCCCAAAGAGTACATTTCTATCTACTGAAAACAAATTCAGTAAAAAATGAAAGAGAAATAAAGTTTAGTGGTGGGTTGAAGAGTGTGCAGCTGCTGGACGTTCTCTCCGATCCCAATGACAGTTCCAGACTCCATACGTCGCCCGTTCACGTCCTCCACAGTGATGAGAGAACCAGGAGCTGCTCTTCCTTGTAGAATTAAAAATAAAAGATGTCCACCACCGTCTGCCTCAGCTGAACCAGGTGATGTGGGTCCTCGTCGAGCTCACGTTGCTGTGGTGGTTTTGTTGAACTGTCCTTCTGGTGTCAAATGGAAATGATGTCCCCATTAATCCAAACTGTAATTGTAAGGAAAAGAAAATAGATTTCACTCAAAAATATTTGTACATGTGCTGTTTCTGTAAAGATGAGCTAAACACACAAAATAAAATATTTCATCTTGTTTATGCTCAAAATCCATGTGAATATCTTTAAACCAAATCTTTTAGGAAAATGAGTTTATCTTTGAAAGAACATGACAGTATTTAGTTTGATTGTCATCAGAAGAGGAGGCAGCATCATTCTGTTTAACCTCTTCAGACCTGATGTTCATCACATTCTGACTGATATTAGTTCATTCTGCTTCACTGTGACTGTGTTTAGAGGATTCACTTAAATATTAGCTCCAGCTTTAAGACGTTGACATGATTAACTTGACTAAGAAGTAAAGATAAATGCTCCTCATATTGTAATCACAACATCATGTGATCATATATCAACAATTTGATTTAGCACTAGAGAAAAACTACGTTTTACACAATCATCTATTACTGTTGTGGTGTATTTTTAATGTGTATATAAAGACTACAGTAACTTAAGA
>NC_050533.1:19302390-19304666 GCF_002922805.2 Oryzias melastigma
TTTTAGCATATAGGTCAGACAAAAGGAAATGTGGGTCAAAGTCAGATCTGTACAAAATTTATTTTTTAAGCAGATGAAATGATTCAAAACATTACAAACATTAATCATTGAAAATTCAGAATTAGTTTCCCTTTATTTAAAGTAGGGACCTCTAAACATGTCATGGTTAGAAACCATCATATATGATAATACTGTCTGTTTTTATACATTTAAAGAACCTAATAAATGATCCTAAAGAGTACATTTCTATCCACTGAAAACAAATTCAGTAAGAAATGAAAGAGAATAAAAGTTTATTGGTGGGTTAAAGAGTGTGCAGCTGCTGGACGTTCTCTCCGATCCCAATGACAGCTCCAGACTCCATACGTCGCCCGTTCACGTCCTCCACAGTGATGAGAGAACCAGGAGCTGCTCTTCCTTGTAGAATTAAAAATAAAAGATGTCCACCAGCGTCCGCCTCAGCTGAACCAGGTGATGTGGGTCCTCGCCGAGCTCAGGCTGCTGTGGGGGTTTTGTTGAACGGTCCTTCTGGTGCCAAATGGAAATGACGTCACCATTAATCTAAACTGAAATTGTAAGGAAAAGAAAATAGATTTCACTCAAAAATATTTGTACATGTGCTGTTTCTGTAAAGATGTGCTAAACACACAAAATAAAATATTTTATCTTGTTTATGCTCAAAATACATGTGAATATATTTAAACCAAATAATTTAAGAAAATGAGTTTATATTATTTGAAGAACATGACAGTATTTAGTTTGGATTGTCAGCAGAAGAGGAGGCAGCATCAGTCTGTTTAACCTCTTCAGACCTGATGTTCATCACATTCTGACTGATATTAGTTCATTCTGCTTCACTGTGACTGTGTTTAGAGGATTCACTTAAATATTAGCTCCAGCTTTAAGACGTTGACATGATTAACTTAACTAAGAAGTAAAAAGAAATGCTCCTCATTAGTAATCACAGCATCATGTGATCATATGTCAACAATTTGATTTAACACTAGAGGAAAACTACGTTTTATCATATTACTGTTGTGGTGTATTTTTAATGTGTATATAAAGATTACAGTAACTTAAGACTAAATAACTCTTATTAAATAAGATATCTTAGGACCACATAAATAACATGTTCAAACAGTGGATGTTCAGTTCGTACTAAACTCGTACCACGGGAAAATACGTTTTCATTGTTGTCTAAAAGTCTCTTCTACCGTTTTACAGATTGTGTGTAAAACACCAAGTACTCACCTGTAAAGATTCATGATGTAAATAATCCACGGTGCAGCTTTCCTGGAGAATTGAAGCGGTTAGGAGTTAGCATTGAGGAGCCGCAGACGGCAGAGCTGTGGGCGTGAACTAAAACAAATCGGAGAAAAAGCGGGTGAACTCGGTCCCGCCCCTTTCCCCCATATTTGGAACGTCCGTGTGAGGCGGAGTTAACTCCAGCCAATATGGCTGCAGCCATGAGCTGAATATTCAGGCTTCATTTCAGGGACTGTGGAAGTCAATGGGTGACGTTAGAGATGATGCGTCTAATTATATATTAAGTCTATGGTTGGACCGGACGGAAAAGAAGACAAAGTAGGGGGTGTTGGGGCACAAAAGAAAGGTAAAAGAGGGGAGTTTAGAAAAGTAGAAGATGGTAATGGAGGGAAGTAACATCATAAAATAACCAGGTGTAAAAACCTGGAATGGGCGGGGCCTGTCTACACAAACACTCAGTAGTTACAAACATACCTGTTGGCTAAAATAGTCCTCACATATAAACTAGTCAAAATGTCCACAATACAACTGCATTTCACTTATATAAACCCACACATGTAAAGCCTTTCATTCTGTCAAACATACTATTGGTGTAAAGGTGAGCTGACACCTGTACTCAGGTGAGTGTTTATGTTTTGCTGAGGTGGATAATGATGGAGTGTAAATAGAGGGAGAGCGCCCGGTCATCCCCACACCAACACACCAAGCCCAAGCAGCAGCAGCCAGGACCCCCCCTACACCTGCCACGGGGCCACAGAGGGAATCTGCCCACCGGGTAATCCGGCCAAGCGCCCAGACCAGGGCACGCGGGAACCCCTGCAGAGGCCCCCCACGGCAGAGAGCAGGAAGGCACAGGAGTACAGAGAAGGCAGGCCCCAGCCCAGACAAAAGAGCAGCCCCCCACAGTGCCAGGAGGCCCAGCGAGGGGGATACCCAAGAGAAGCGGGGGCCCCGGAAGAGTGTCGTAAACAAAGCCTGACCAGGCTCACCCACTGATGGAGTTCTTGGAG
>NC_050533.1:19306231-19309572 GCF_002922805.2 Oryzias melastigma
ATTTTGAGGTGTAACAGGTGTGTGTACTAAAGGGTGCAGTTAAAATTGATGAGTAGAGCATTGATAGGACATTTCCTGATTGCTCACAAAGATGCCCCGTCACCCTATCACCAACGGCCCTACGTGTCTATGACGTGGTTCAAATTGGCGGGAAGGGCACTGAGAGGACATCTGTTTGCTGCCAAGGGTCCTGAATGTCTAAGGTGCAATTAAAACCGAAGGAAAGGGCGAATGCATGCAACAAACACAGGACGGGAGCCCCTGCTAAGTAGTCCACCCCCGCGGTGCAATGCAAGACAACCACCCTCCCCATCACCCTAATGTGTGCAACTGAACCACTTAAAAAGAATAACATTGTTTTAACAAAATTAAATTGGATAAAAGTAATTGATAAATAATAAGAATATATTTTTTAGTCATCTTACTTTAAACTCAAAATAAAACCTGCTGAAAAAACAAGACAGATTGACTGAAGAGGGGCAGACTGACAGAAAAAGTATTTTTTTCTTTCATTCTGCATACAGTTGATTATTTTTTTTATATAAATTCATAACAAAATCATTCTAAAAACATGATCATGATTTGATCATGTTTTTTGTATTTGTCAGCCATGCCTTAAATTCGGCTCCATAAAGATAAAGCCTGGCTTTAAAGGGTAACCTACAGGGAATTTGGAGGCTGACTTCACCCACACCCAAAATTTGAAAACCCAGTAAGAGGGGTGGGGCTGGGAAACAACACTGTCATCATTACTGGAGCTGCAGATAGGACCAATCACAAAATTCAACTGTAATACCTCGTTTCAACATGTAGGGGGCAGCACATAGATGGTTTTTGACCATATTTTCAAGAATTAAACATGTTAAACATATTTTAACTTGTCAAAAATTTGCAAATGACCAACAGATAGCACTTTTAAAGCCGTATTCATGGAGGTAAACAGCCAAAAAAAAGTTGATTTAGGGTTTAGTTAACATTTAAACAGGTCCAACATTACATACACATGACACACGGAGCAGCTTGTTAGCATCGTAGCATGATAGCATCAGTTGATACATGATACTATATCCTGAATGGTTAATCTTATGTTGCATTCTCACCTCAAATTCAATTTCCATGACAGTGATGGTCAGTTTAAATGCTAAATTCATATAGAGACGTGACTAAAGGTCCTGCAGCGTGGTAACAGAGCACTTGGCTCTGCATCAACCAATCAGGAACTCACCTGTGACGTGTTGATAATGTAATCAGCGGGTGGAATCCAAAACTAACATGGGGAGAATCTGGTCGTTCTCCTTCTGTACTTTGAAACAATAAAAGAGGGCTGGTGGTCCGGTGCTGATATGGGTAGAAGATCTGGCGGAGGTACGCACAGCTATGTGTCTGGTATTTGCTGCTTTAACTCTAAAACAAAACCAGCTGCGGCCTGATGCCGCAAAACTGTAATCCAGACAGCACTTAATCTCATAATTTTAGTGTCTCTGAGTTTAGTTTTACTGCAGCCTCTGTTAGGTTGATTGTCAGGATCAATGAACCTAACAGATACTTTTCCTTTAAATCTATGCTGTGTGAGTGTTGTGAATATAAGTTAATTGGAGCACCAAGTGAGCTTCTTTTAAACTGACAGGTGTGCCTCTGTGCAACTTTTATTTTGAAGTGTTAAGAGGGAAGAAATTTATTTTCTTCATGAATTAATTTGTGCTTAATAAAGTGACTATTATTCTGGTTTAAGCAGTGTAGCTTGGTTTCAATTTATTTTTCTATTTATAGTCCAACATCTCTTGATTCTGACGGTGTTTTTACTTTTACTCTGAGGAAAACCGTTCAAAAGATATAGGTTTTTGTTTGAGCCGGGTGCAGGGTCATGTATTTTCAATGATAAAGCATAACGCAGGCCTGCGGCTCCCTCTGTGTACTCGTTGCCATGACGACCTCGGAACACTCCGTTTCAGGCACACACAAAGATCTCTAGTCTTACAAAATCAGGCCAACAATTATTTCAAGTGTGTTGAAGGTTTGTTCCCACTGAGTGCTATGAATGCAAGGGTTATTTTAAACTAATTTGGGATTCATCCAAAATTTTAGCTGCTATTATCATAGCAGGCTACATGCTAGCTGTTTTGGCTAATGTAGACTTTATACAGTTTTTTAGCCTCATTTGACATCTAGTTAGTATTGTTTTGGGTGATTCTGCTCTGGGACACAAAAATTTGTCATACATGACATACAGGACACCCTTTGACAGTGCATGATGTAATAGTTATGTCAGTGTATGATGCAATAGTTATGTCAGTGTATGATGTCATTGATGATGTCATATTTTTTTGGCTTTTTTCAATATGACACCATGTGATGTCAGGGGGAATCACAATGTGCTCACATATCATCATAATGTCGTGATTGATAATTCCTAAGCTGTTGGTGCCATTCTTATCATTAGTCAAAAAAAGTGATATATTTTTCAGAGCATTGCATTGCATTAACAAGACTAAAGACCACAGCCACACAGGGAATTATTCCAAAATGTCGAATATGCGTAAAATTAATAGGCCATCATTAATGGCTGACTCCAGAAAGATTCCCAGCACAAAGAGAGAGTCTGCATCAAAGTCATTTCCCTCTCGTTTTGGGGACATATCTTCTCTTAGAGAGAAGATTTCTTCTGATCAATGGGCTTTGCGGAAAAAAGGCAAAGCCGAACTGCTGGCTCGCTTCAGAAAAATCAGCCCAGATCAAGAAATAGGTGAACTGGCAGATGAAAACATTAAAAATCCTGTAGTGTACTCCAAACCATCTGTGCCAAACCATCACAGAGGTTCTTCTTATAGATGGGCCCTGGACAAATGTCATAGACCTCCATTGTTGGCTTGCTACAGAAAGATTCCTAGCAGAAAGAACGATTCTGCATCACAGCCATTTCCCTCTCGTTTTGGGGGCATATCTTCTCTTAGAGAGAAGAATTCTTCTGATCAATGGGCTTTGCGGAAAAAAGGCAAAGCCGAACTGCTGGCTCGCTTCAGAAGAATTAGCCCAGATCAAGAAATAGCTGAACTGGAAGGTAAAAACACCAACAGTTCTGAAGTGTGCTTCAGTACAAACGCCTCAAAACTATTAGCCCCAAGGGAAGCCCCAGTGAAAACATTGGAACCTGCTAAAAACATCAGGCAACTGCCACAGTTCACAGTCCACAGGCATTCAGCGGAATACAGTAAGCAAGTTCTATCTAAAAAAATAACCACACCACAGACTCATTCCCTGGCCAGTCCTGCAGTCCCACTCAAAACAGGGGAACCTGCTAAAAATAACAGGCAGTCGACAGTCCACTGGCATTCAGCGCAATA